>NW_009596377.1:14765-20360 GCF_000690535.1 Cariama cristata
CCTGTTTTTTGTTGGGCAGTGTAGCGAGGCAGCAGATGGGCAGTCAGCATCCCGTGGTCCCGGCAGCCGCAGCCCGGCCACCCCACGCTGCATCCCTGGCACTTGCTCACAGCCAGGCAGGGTCAGGCCCCCGCCTCCCCTTAGGGGCTTGGAGAGAGGATGCTGCTCAGCCAAGCAGGTTGTGACTGATGCCTCCTTCCAGCTGGGAGGCCCTGGCTGCATGTAGCATCCTCCTCCTTGCATGGGAGACCCTTCCTCCCTCCCTCTCTCCCTCTCCTCCTGGGACAGCCCCCTCTCTCCTAGGAGAGGAGCCCTCGTTGCAGAAATGCGTGCATTCTCCTGCCTGAAGCACAGGTACGGATCTGCACCCTGCGGTACACACGGTGGTGGTGTACATGTAAGATGCTTTCCCTCTCGTGATGCACACCAACTTTTCTGACTCTCTGGTGTAATTGGGTTGTTGAACACGAGGCCCCACCAGCCATTTCTAGCAAACAAATAGTTTTCTACTTTTTGCAAGAATACAGTCACTTTACTTCCTTTCCCATGGCTTTGCATACTTTCTCTTGGTGGTTTCCCCAAAGCAGGCGGTTCCTCCCCCAGTGGCAGCCTGGGGGTGATGGTCCTTTCCCCTCCAGCACACCTGCTGCAGGATGGAACGGGCTCCCCAGGGAGGTGGTGGAGTCACCATCCCTGGAGGTGTTCAAAAAACGTTTAGATGTGGCGCTTCAAGCCATGGTTTAATGGGCATGGTGGCACCAGGTCTACGGTTGGACTTGATGATCTTTGAGGTCTCTTCCAACCATAATGATTCTATGATTCCATGATTCTATAGGGATGACGACCTGGAGGGATGAGCCCCAGGATGTGGGGATGTGGCACTGTGGGCCTCTTGGAGATGTCTCCAGCCAGGGAGCATATCAGCTCCCCGTCACACTTCTCAGCCGGATTCACGGGAGCTGGTTGTGGGCTGCCCCTCCGGTTCAAACCAAACCTGATAATTGATGTGGTAATCCTCTGGATTCCCTCATTAACAGCCGCTAATGGCCGGCGTGTTAGCAATGAGCAACTGTGAGCAGGACCAATTCAATTAAGCCTCTAATAAACCCATTGTAAACGGCAATAACCCGCGGAGTTCAAAGGCAGGATTACGGAAATGCTTCGCAATGGCTTGTGACAGCAGACAGGGGGTAGGACTTGCTCTGATTAATTGGTTGCACTGGACTGAATTACTTGCTTGGAAGCCCTTTGCGCTGGCCGGCCGGTGGGAAGCCTGGTCAGGCCCCCGGTGGGGGGAGGCAGGCGAGGCTGGGGCTCCTGCACAAGCTCCATGTGCTCCCATCCCAGCTCCCAGCGAGGCCGCGACACAAGGACGGGCTCCAACGTACCCAGCGCCCCAGACTTTCATCCAGGGGTCCAAATGCGATGGCCCAAGTCCACGTCCCAATGTGTTTGGGCCCTTATGAGATGCCTTTATCTTCCCGTCTCGCCGTCCGCACAGCGCGTCCGCGGTGACCTCCGTCAGCCCCTTCCCCTCCTTCCCAAGGCTTCTCCCCCCTTTGCCAGCGCTGTCTGGCAGCTCCCTTGTTACAGCTGGGCGGTCACGGATGGTGGATAGCAGAGGTGACTCTGTGAATTATTCAACAGCACATCACACGTTCCTTGCACACTTAATTTGAAATGATTTGGCAGGTGATTTCTATAGGTAATTCGTGACCTGTCACTCATCCAGAAAGACTTTGCAGTGAGCAGGGCTAGGCAGAAGTGTTTCCTTGAAAACTTCTTCATCTCGACGGTTGTGAGTTTTGTTTCTTTGTTGTTTTGCTATTCCCTGGAAAAAAAAAAAAGTTGGATGAATTTTGTGAAATTCCTTTTGAGAGGGTGTGGGAAAAGAAGACTTCAATATGAAAAAGATTTAATTTAAGAAAATGCCGGAATTGCATTTGAAGACTATTTTTGATGAGAGATTCTTCTTCACTTCTTTTTTCACATTATTTTGTGATGTGAAGATTACATATGCTGACATCATCAGAGCATATTTAACAGCTATAAAAGGTAGCATAAAACTGGAAAATGAAATCAAAATGAAATATGAGAACCGAAAACATAATTTTGAGATGCTTAAATAATTGAAACATTACCAAGTTCTATTTGTTGAGAAACACTGGCATATTCATTTCCATTTCTAATTGTTGTAATTAATTTCATTCAGCATTTGAACTGATTAGACTGGACAGGTAGGTCACATAATAGGTCTTTGTTCTCTTGTTGGATGTGGTTAATTCCTAGAATCAAGTTTCTCATGCAAATCCTGACTGTGAAGAGTCTGAAATCTCTCTTCTCACATCTCCTGCAGGACTCATTTAAACATTGCTGCTTCTGCAAACACACTCATGAGCAAACTCATTTCCTAGAAACCTGGTGAAAATGACCATGGATGGGGTACTAACACGCAAAATGATTTTGTAATTGAAATGAATGTTTCCAGCTGATTATTTCTTGCCTTTAATTTTTTTTTTTTCATGCTTCCTTTGGTTCTCCAACCTCCTGCTTCTACAGCCTCCAGATTTTTCAACACCTTGCAGCTACACCTCGCATGAACCAAGAGTCGGAGCTCGGAGGGACCCCAGGCCCACGTGCATCGCAGAGCTCCCCGCCTGTGCCCGGGCAATCGGCGAGCTCACAGCCAGGCCAGAGCTGAGGATGGAAGGGTTTAACGGTAGGGTTTGCCCAGCCATGCCCAAGGGTGAGTCAGGCAGGAGCTGTTAGCAATAAAGAAGAGCAGGCAGGCTTGATCTGCAGTCAATCTCAAATGCTTCTGAATAAATTGGACATTATCCTGTGCCAGCCCAAGGACTGCAGTACCTATGATGGGCATGGGATGGGAATGCATCATCAGGCAGTTCTCCTTCCACGCATGTTAATACAGTCGCCTTCTGTGGACAATTCCCAGTACCCAGAGAGAGGTAGGAAGAGCTGTTAGCTCTTGGTGATCCTGCTCTGGGTGGGATTTCAAGGTAATGGCTCTCTGACACCTCCTTTGTGTCCCCAGGAGAAGCAGCTCTCTACCACTCCACCTGACTCAGCCCAGCAGTAACAGCAGTCTTTTGTTCTCTGTTGGTACTGCCCCGAACAGAGCTTTTAACCTTCCTGTTGGTGCACATACATCTAAAAAGACTCCATAAGAAGCAACACAAGTTCTCCTTAAAAATACAGGGCCTGCACATAGCAAAAGAGAATGAGAGAAGGAGAAGAAAAGAAGACGGGACAGAAGGCAAGCTGGTCCAAACCCAGCAGCAGGAACCTCGGCTCTGCTTGCCACAGAACTTGAGGACAGGTATAATTCTCCCCACTTCACTCCTGAGAAAGTGCAGCGGTCTCTCTCTCACACATGCTCTCACAGGCTTTCTTCCTCTTTTCCTAACACTCCTACCTTTACTCAGTCATTCTGGCTGCAAGTTTCTTTAAATTATAATTAGATAGTCTTCCAGATTCTGGGGGACCCCTTGGTCAGAGGAATTCCTGGGGATGTAGCCCCTGTTTGACGAAACTGAGAATTGAGTAAATTAACAAAAGACTGACTAAAGATACGATTCTCTGTTTGTAGTAGAAATCCTCTTTTACCAGTAACTATTTTTAAGGAACTCTGTGCCCAAATATGTCCTCTTGCGCATCCATGTTCTTTTACTTTCCGTCAAATAACATTCCGAATTTATGAACATTGTGATCTGTGTGTGCCTTGCTGGGAATTTGGATCTTAGCCTGTGTGCTTGCTACCCTTGATCTTAGAGATCCCAAATGTGTAGGCACCATTTGAACTAATTTCTCCAAATCTGTTTCATTTTTTCACTCTGAGCGTACATGTGTCTGTTAGTCACATGCAAAAGCCCTACACACGTTCTCCTTGGGTTGGGAAAGCTCATCCTGCTGCATCCAGCCCAGAGAGATGGCCTGGATGCTGCACAAGTGTATCGGAAATCAGGGCAGAACGGGTCAGGGGCCAGGCAGGATGGGGACAAAGCACGGGGAAGCAACTCTCTCTGAAATTATACCCTCGGAGTGCATGTCAGCAGGGACAACACTGAATAACTCTGAGCAGTAACCTTGCCGCTGGGTGCCTGTCACCACCTCCAGTTTCTGTCTTGTCTTTTTTCTCTTTCTCTTCCCCCCACTTCCTGCACCCTTTTGTTCTCTTAATTCTTGCTTATGAAGAACACCACAGCATTCATATGTAAATTGCACCGAGTGCGGAGCGTGTCTGAAGGAGAAATACATGCCATCCTCCTCCCGTGGCATCTTCTGCTCCCCGGTGGGCTCCTCTCCCCATCTGGGAAAGGAGGCAGGGAGAGTGGGGGAGTGGGATGGGGAGATCCCACGCGTGGCCTCCTCCTGCAGCTCCTTTGCACCTCTGCCTCCGCGGTCCTCGGCTCTGCAGTCAGCAATTGAAGCTGTCGTCTCTGGCAGTGCCCACAGCGTGCCGGGCAGTCGGTGCTGCGGGTACCCCGGGTCACCCCAGGTACCAGTCTGTCCCAGCCCTGAGCTGCAAGGCTGTCCCATTCCTTTGACACAAATGAGATGGCTGTCACAGTGCCGTTGTTTGTGTAGGTTTAAGTCAAGTGGAAAAGCCACATACAGACACACGTGTGGAGTGAATTTTTTATTTTTTTTTTTTCCCCAGGAAAGGGATTTTCAGGAAAAGTCTCCCCAGGGGGACTGGAAACAGAATTTCTTCATGTGTAGGCAGTGTGCTGGCAGGTTTTTGTCGCTTTCATTCACTCCCTAGATAGGTTACTGGGGGCTGAGAGCTACTGCTCCTCTCTTCTCTGTCATCTTTTAGCCAGATAATCAGCTCCAAAAATCAATGTTTTCTGTCCTGCAAGTCAATGGAGCAAAGCTATGTAGTCCAGCCTGAAAAAGGAGCGGAGATCTACCTGGACAGCTTTCCTATTCCGCTGGGTACTGACGCATTTATTCTCACCACACTCCGTAGTCCAGATTTAGCGTATTCAGCCATGGCAACCCAGCTGCCTGGGACCCGCGCTGCGTTTTCTCCCAGGCTGTGTGTGACGTCTCCCATCTGCTCTGCCCCCCCTCGCCCCTTGGTGAGGAGCCGGCTCTGAATTCGGCACAGGTTCAGGAAGGTTTCGCACCAGCTACTCACCCTTTCAGTCAGCACTGCCAAGGTTTCTGGGCTGAAATATCAGTGCAGCTGGTTGGAGACATTCACCTTTCCGAGTGTGAGGGATGGCCGTGCAGTACGGATGGTATATTGCCCTGCGAGGATGCTGTGGCTCCCCCGGCAAGCACCAGCCCACGCCGGAGCACTGCAGGGCTGGGAAGTGCAGCAGCACCTGGCAAGCCCTGGGCAGACCCAGGGTGCCACCATGGGAAATGCTGGATGGTCCTGGGGCTCAGAGCTTGCCAGGACCAGAGGAAGGTGGTGAAGACACAGAGGACTGGAGTGGGATGTGGGTTACCCCTTTGCAGGCTGCAGCTTGGTGGCAGACCCTTTACATGCTCTAATACTGAGTCAGAGAACCACAGAATGGTTTGGTTGGAAGGGACCTTAAAGCCCCTCTCGTTCCAACTCCCTGC
>NW_009596377.1:20391-34930 GCF_000690535.1 Cariama cristata
ACCCCCTCCCACCAGACCAGGTTGCTCAAAGCCCCATCCAACCTGGCCTTCAACACTTCCAGGGATGGGGCAGCCACAGCTTCTCTGGGCAACCTCTGCCACTGCCTCATCACCCTCAGCGTGAAAAATTTCTTCCTAATATCTCATCTAAATCTTCACTCTTCCAGCTTAAAACCATTGTCCCTTGTCCTATCACTCCATGCCCTTGTCAAAAGTCGCTCCCTAACTTTCTTGTAGTCCAACCCCATGTCCCCCAAAGGTCAGTGCCATTTGTGCCCCATGCAGTTTAACCTGACTTCCTTGACAAAACCGTGCTGTTCTGTGGCATCCCAGTAACTGGGGCTGCAACAGGAAAAGACCTGGGGACTGCATGCCTCGGGTGCGCAGTACTGACCTCCATTTGCCTCCTGTTGTCACTTTGCCTTTTTAATGTCAGTTCATCACACCATCCCATCTTGATGCTACCCAGAGACCCTAGAGGAAATACTTTGGGGCTGGAAAAAATTTAAAGGGTAAGGGGTGCTGTCAGCACCAGAAATGTTTTGGAAAGCAGCTTGGGTTGGTGGCACAAACATGTTCCTTGGGAAGTGGAAAGATCAGGAATGGAACATTTCAGGCGGCGCCTGTTGAAGCAGAAGGGAGCTGCTCACGTGGATGGATGGGCAACAAAGAACCCTATAGCTTTACCTGTTGCTGTCACCCACTCAGCCACCCCGGTACTGGTAACACGAGGAGGTCTGACGTTGACTGTTGGCAACTGCTTTGGCTTTCGTCATTGCAGCTGCTGGTCACTAACCTATCTGATGGTGGGCCCTGGTCCAGGGTGCCTTCAAGTCAAGGGAGACTTTCCTGTCGTGTTTAGCTGGTTCTGGCTCAGAGGCAGGCTGCTGGAAAGACAGCACCGCTGGCCCTGGACTGTCTGTGCTTTGGCTGCCAAGGTGGCTAACCCTTGTTTGCCTCTCTCCCTGCCTCTTTGCCACTGAAAGAGTCTGAGGAGCTCCCATCCTAGGATGGGCTCAGGGTTGCTCCTGGCTTGGCAGGCGATGAAGCCTTTGCTGCAGGATATTGAACTGATGCAAGGGGATGGCGAGGGGAGCAGTGGAAAGGGTGGTGGGACAGGAGCAAAGGATTTCATCCTGCAGTGGGGCTGAGATCAGCCTGTGGATGAGTGGATGGGTGGGTGCAATGCAGAAAAGCCCTTTTGTCTGCGGTGCATCTGAGATGGGTGAGCGGACACGGGCAGAAGCTTTTGGAAGGACGTTTCCCTGCGGCGGGGCTGAGCACAGCTCGCATGGCGGGATGCAGGGACAGGGCAGGACTGCCTTCGGTTACGCTGAGAGCTGGAGGGGGGAGCAGGCTTGCAGAGAGATGTGATTCTCAGCACTGTCAGGTGTATGAAATGCCCATCCATTAGGAAAGAAGCAGCAGCTTTATGCTTTTGATGTCAGCTACTGATTTACAGTGATTTATATCAACAGCTACAACCTGTATTTACATAATATTCCTCACAGGACTGTCAGGGCTCTGTAGAGGAGAGAAAAAAATGGTCTTAGGCTAAAATCATAAGCCCTGCAACCTGAGATAGCCAGGTTCTTCCCAGGACTCTGCCAAAGCCTCCCTGTATCCATTTAGAAAGGCTGCTTTAAGCTTAGCCCTTCATGCCTGAGTTTCCCCAGCTCTGAAATGGGGACAGCAATGCTTTTCGTCTTCACACGGAGAGGTGGGTGATGGAAACTTAATGCGATGTGCTCAGAAAAAAAAAAAAGCAAACCGAAAACAAAAAAAAAGTGCTTTAACATCTTGCAGTAGAAAATGCATGGCTCCTAGCGGTAACATCCCTGGGGTGAAAGAGCACACTAAAATCTTTAGTAATCCTGGCTTGCTCTGGGCCTGTCTCCAACGAAGAGACACGCTGTCTGAGACTGGACTAGATGGAAGCACCAAGGCCAGGATGCACTCTTTCAATCGCTGCTGTTTGCATGTCCTGATATTTAAGGAAGCAAAAAAGGACATGGTGGGGTCACAACCCCAACAACGACAGACCTGCCAGGGATGTCGCCTGGCTTTGATTTCTGCCCATAAATTGATGTACGTTCCTAACAGCCCCGTTCTGCCAGCTGAGTGTGAATTCACCCGCTGCTGTCAGAGCCCAGGGCTGAAGCGGCACTGCTGCTCCACACGGAGCCCCTCACCCCCAAACCCAGCCCCTTTGCAAGGAGCCCAGGAAGGGGAAAGGGGCTGGATGGGTCACAGGGAGTGAGGGTTGCTGTTGCCCGGCCAGGTGGTACGTGGAGGGGGGGGCTCAGTCCGTAGCTCATCTGTGTGACTTCCCACTGGGATCGTTTTCCATCTAAATACAGATTTATTTGGTCTTGGTTTTAGGTCAGAATCATCTTCATTTTTTAATGCATTTGGACTTCCATTACATTTTCTCTCTTGTGGCTTCAGGAGTCCTGGACTAGTCTAGTCTTTGTTTTATTTTTTGAGGGTTTTTTTTAAGCCTCACTGAATAAACTAACCAGGTTGGAACATTAAACAGGATTTAGTGAAGCAGAACCAGGAGAAGACATTATTTCTTGCTCAAGATGGTCACAGTTGGACTCTCCCTATATGAGCAGGGAAAATGAGTGAGTTTTCGTTCCTGTGCCAGGTCCAGAGGGGAATCTCTCTTCTAATTTCAAGATGACAGAGAAAAACTGTGGTCAGTAAGAACAGATTTGTCCAGCTCAGCAGATCTCCCTTTATCTTTACATCCAGATTCTGCCAGCCCAGAAGAAATTACTTGTCTGAACCAGGCCTCCTAATTATTCCTGCTGTGCAGTTCTGGAAGAAGCATCCCAAGTTTAAGCTACTCGATGGCATTCCAGCCTGCTCCAGCTCCTACACTGGGTAGATAGTTAGTGCCAACAGAGGAGAGGCTGCTGGCTGCGGTGAGCAAGTGGATACGTGTTTTGGTCCACGATGGACTGTGGTGAAGATAACGAGAGCATTATGTGGGGCTGCATCACAATGGCATTAGATAATGGTGTTCTGGATAGCAACTCTCTCCCAGGCACAGAGCTATGCGGCTCAGAGCACCGTATTGGCTCTGCATCACCAGAGATGCTAGACAGATGAAAGGTCTTTGGTCTGTATGTCTTGAAGTTGGCCACAAGTAGGAAAATATTGATTTGTGGTGACAAATGTAATTTCTAAATTAATTGAAGAAAGATACCATTCTGCCTCGAGCTGCTCCATTTGCATAAGAATGAGGAGATCACCTTAAAGAAGAACAAAGAGACCCTTAATACATAGTCAACTGTGAAAAAAACAAATTAGCTGGAGGTGGGAGAGCTGAACAGCCACTGACAGGACAAAATTAGCTAGTCTGGATCATAGCTGTTAGAGAAACAAGAGAGAAATGAAAGCAGACCTTTTAAGAAAATATGGATTTTTCTTGCGAAAATACGCTCATGAAGTACACCTTGCTACATTTCACTTGATTGATAAATGACCTAATAAAACATGTGGCAATATCTGCCACTAGCTAACTCTGACCAGTTCTTGGTGCGGCCATAATGTACACACAGTAATTTGCAGAATACTTGAACATCATCTGGCAAAGACGTTCCCATCTCCTGTTTCTTCCGTAGGTCTATTGATGCACGTTATGGTTATGTCCATGCAAGATGCAGGTTTGAAAGTATCATCTCTGTCATTTCTCCTGCGTAACTTATAATCAGCTAGAGGCATCTGATTCGGCAAATCTCACTGTGGGGTGTTGTACATACACCCCTCTAGGCTATGGCTTTGCTTTAGCAATTCCCAGCTGACGACCACAGACGCGGGTGGACGCAGTTCTGACCTGCACAGAGCAGTAGCACAACCTGCCAACACCCCTGGGTGCTCGTGCATGCCCTGCAGCCCAACCTGAGTGAGCGAAGCTCCCCTGCCCCCCAATAAATCCACAACCGGCAGAACTCAGGAGCAAGCTTTTCTGAGTCCGTGTGCTGCAGCCTCCCTCAGCAACACTTTCCTTGAACAAGGAAATGATGCTCAGCAGGATTAGTGGGTGCACCTGTCCCACGGGAGGTCTGTGGCAGAGCTGGGAGCTGGACCCAGGTGTCCGGGAAGGGACCCGAAGTCGGGGCTGCAGCCGGGTGCTGCACGGCTTAAGGAGCCCGAGGTGACCGCCAGCGGCAGGGCTTGGGGGCTGCTGCTCTCCAGCCCTGCTCACAGCTCTCCCACCGGCTGCCTGTCTCCATGCACACACACACAGCCTCTCACTTCGTGTCTAAACTCCGATAAAACTGTTCCTGGCTGCCAAACAGGCAGATTTCATAGAGATGGGGGAAGGAAAAAATAAAAAAAATCCCACCCTTATATTTTTTCATGGCAAATGTTTGCTCAGCTCTTCTTCTGACTATGACTAAGAATATTTCATACTCAAATAATCCATCACACTTAATGCTGTTAACTTTTCAAAACCAACTGTACAACCCACAGAGTATACAAAACCCCCTTCTGGGATTCTTTATCTTCATAGCAACAACTACAGAAGATACTTGTCCTCCTGGTGAAAGGCATTTAAGCCATGTGATCATCAAAAGTCCTTCCAGCCCTGTTTCAAGCCATGAAAGATAAAATTGATTCACAGGTGAGACCAATCCTCGTTTCTCCCTTTGTGTGGTTCTTCTTGGGAGTTTCTCTGTAGAAATAGGGTGGGTGGGGTTATTAACCACCCCAGAGAGGTGGCAGGTATAAAGGGAGGCAGTAGGCAACCCTTCAGCTAATGTCCTTCTGAAACCATCTTGCTCTGGGGTTTGTTCATGGTTGCAGTCCCCTACAGTCCCATGCCTTGAGCAGGGGATATCGGCTGCCTCGGGAGCTGTGCTTGGCACCGGGAGGATGCTCAGGGCTTGGGAAGAGAGGAAGGCTGCTGCTGGGCACATAGTGGCTGGAGAAACTGCTGCTGGTGGCTACCCGTTCTTCTTCCCAGGCCTTCCAAGCTGCTGCTGTAACTGTGTGTGTGCTCGCTGCCTAACCTGCTCCTGGGCTGGGGAAAAATATCTTAGGTTACAGGAATTATTTGGCTGTGCTGGTTTATTTTAGCAGGGCTGCGCTAGGCAGTGCCAATGATGCTGCTCTGCTGGCAGGTCTGGAGTGGGACGATGCTTTATCTCCCTGAGCTGTACCCAGAAAAGTGTGTCCAAGTGCAGCCTTTGGGTGCCTGCGGGGGTACCTGTGGTTTCACTCTGCTCCAGGGCAGATTTACCTGGGTGAGGCTGGTACTGCTCTGTGTGTGCCCAGGCTGTGATGTGAGTGGCAAAACTGGCACGTGAGAAAGGAAGGGAGTGTGGGGGTAGTTAGCAGGCAGGCAGGCCGTGCCCTGGCCATGCTGGTAACAAAAGCCGAGCTTACCCAGTTTAAAGACCTAAAGAGGGTAAATGTTAAGCTGAAAGGAGTTTCAGGGTTTTCCTAAGTGCAAATACTCCTATGCAGCTGATGTGTGGCTCATCTCTGCCAACTGCAGCGATTCATCCAGCAGATCCTATACGCAGGAAATCCAGACGTTTCTTGAACACCAAAAACCTGCTGTGCCTTTACTACAAATCTGAGTGCAAATCCTGAATTCACAGCTTTACCTCAAAAAAGGGCATTTCACTAGCACAATCTGTCCCCAGTACCGACTTCTAGACTGACCTTAAATAGATCTAAATAAATATTTGGGATTAAAACAGTCCTGGGGGAGGCTGGCTGCTTGACAGAGCCTAACTCTTGTCTTGCCCAAATCATCACTGCCGTTTGCCTTCGGAACGGAGCCCGACAAGGCAGCGCTGCTTCCCTGGGGGCAGGGGCACAGAGATGAGCACGGGACCAAACCGGGCAGGGACCCAGACCCTCATCCAGGTGCTGCCTGGCTGCTCCGAGGTCACTCTGACATCTGGAAGAAGCTCTCGGCTGCTTTAAATGCTGCTCTCCTCAGCAGGGAGGACTGCGATCAGACCTGCGAGACTTGCTCAGGAAGGAGTCGCACCGAGCTGACTCTCGTGTCCTTCGAGAACATTACGCTCCCTGATTTAAAAGTGTCCTGCAGCTCTCTCCTCTATAAATCTGGCTGTGATCTATAAATCCGTAGGCTGCAGTCCGATTCTTGCCGTGAGACGTCTCTCCGGGCCTGCCATACCAGCAGCTGCTCAGCCGAAGGTGAGGGGGGCTGCTAGCCACATGCGGGCTCCAGCCGGACCCCGGAGGGAAGGCAGCTTTGGCTGGGTCCAGGGTGGTGACCCAGCACGAGGGAGGGGATGTAGGGAGCAGCTCCTTTAATCATATTCTGAATCCACATGTGCTCCTTTTACCTTCTGGAAATCCTGCTGGCTTGGCATAACCAAACCCGCGAGATCTGCGCCTTGGGTCGCTGAGTGCCTGGAGTTAACGCGGGCTTTGCGACTGCGGGCTGTGCATTTGCTGCGAGCGCTGGGAGCAGGGGGACTGAAACTATCCAAATGGTTAAATGCAAACCATTAGGTAACTGGTATGAAGAATGCTGCAGGCCACCCAAGCGCGTATTGTTTTAGGGCACTGACAATTGCAAGTTTACAGTGTTCTCTCAGTCTTAGAACAAAAAGGGAGATGTACTTCAGTGGCCCTTTCTGTAGAAGGTGTGTTAAGGTCTGGCTCTTTACGTCGGTAAAGGTAAAGGCCTAAGTAAAGACATTTTCAGGATCCTGTGGTGTTAAACATTTTTCTCATCCGGCATAAAAGATGACCCTTTTCCCTCTCTCGCTTCCTCAGAGCGAGTATAAAAGCAGCCGGATCAGGTGCCCGCGGCAGGGGAGGGGGGAAGAGTCAAAAAAAAGTCAGGGAAGAGGAACCAGAACAGCTGATACAAATTACCTTTCAAATTGGAGCAAATGCGCCCAGAAATGTCACCTATTAAAAGATCGACTAATAAGTTCCTGCTGCAGCCCAAATAGCTCAACTGAAAAAAAAAAATTAAAAAAAAAAATTATGCTGGTAGTTTTCAGGCCCAGGTTTTTTGTGAGCTTTGCAGTCTGAGGTTTGTTGATTTTGTACTTAGCACAATTGATGAGGCTCTAGGTAATATTTATTACAAAAACCTACTGGATCCCTTTGAAAGCCTGGACCTTTAAGAGCTGAGAACAGACATGTGACTCCTTCCCCTTGCCAAATCAAAGATGAGAACCATAGCAGAGAGCCAGAGACCACTGGATGCCAGGGATGGGGGTGCTTTGCTGATTCTTCCCCCGCTGATTTGGTACACGTTAATTTGAAAAATGCAGTAAGCCTCCCAATGCACTGGAGCCTGAAAGAGCAGTATGGTTTTGATGAGGTCACGCCTAACGCTGCGTATGTTATTCCTACAGCTTCCAGGATGAACATCCCTCGGCTGCAAAAGCTCGAAAACAAGTATGGTTTGACTGCATCCTAATGGGCAGATTTCGTTTTATTTGAGTGACTCCTGATCACTTTTCAAAGTCATGTGTGTAATCACTGTGAAACCTACAATTTTCATAATTATAAATATTGGCTATTTTAAGGTCTATGGAATCTTCCTGTCACACATTTCTTGTTTTCCCAGTTAACTCCTGATGCTACCAGCTGTGAACTTGGAAGGTCTGTACCTTCCTGGCACGGGTAAGGATCTTATTGGTAAAAAGACATTTTAGCTATGGAAAAAGCCTATCAAAGAAGGACTAACTGGTAAAGCAAACCTCTGTAGTTAGTAGGTTCTTAAAGCTAATGATAGTGAGACCAAGCCCTAAATTGGAGGCTGTAGAGTCCAAAGGCCACTTGAACTCAGCTGGTTGACAGAATTGTGTCTATTTGCGCAAGTCCTGACTGAAACTGTGGTTGAGTGTATTAAACTTCTGGTCATCTGCTTCCTCAACCAGGGCAGCTGCTGCCACGGCTAATGCTGAGTCAGATACTGCTGAACAGGGTCTGTCTACGATAGCCTGGCAGGAGCAAATCAGGTTTTCCTGGTCAAGCCCTCAAAGAGTCCTTGTAAATTAGTACAGTTATCAGCAGAGCCCACCGGTAAGATGCTAAACAAAGAGTGATGTGTTAATGCCAATCGTTTCAAGTCCAGGTAGGCATGCAATGACATGCAACATCTCTACACAAAGGGTTTGCAGTTTGGTTGGGGAGAGCAGCCCAGCTGGGATGTGATAGCAATCTGTACCACTCCTCTGGGAAGTAAGATAGTTTTCTGTCTGCCGGCACCATACTCGGCACAGATCCCAGCCATGGTGGGCTGGTGGCCTTCGGCTGCTGATGGAGGAGGGTTTGCTGTTGGGGTCAGACTGTCACCCACGTAGCCTAGCTTACCATTTGCAAGCATGTTTCTGCATGGGTGGTGGTCGCACCTGTGTGTTGTGGTGCAGATGTGCCTGCAATCAGGAAAGGGCTGGAGGGAGATAGGTGTTTTTTCTCCGGTGGAGTAGAAGGATAAGATGAATGGTCGCCTGAACACAGTTACAGCTTTCTGTGTGGGTGAATTGCTGACAGTGTTTATTGTAAGACGTTCCAACCTGGTGAGGGGCAGGACAACAGAGACTCTTCTGTCCCCCTCCAAGCACCGTGCAAGGGGAACATTGCCGGCAGGTGAATGCCTCTGTACCTCTGCCTTGCTACCCTCTCCGGCACGTGTTCTGTATAGGAGCAGCATTGCTGCAGACCCTTACGGAGCCACCCAGGAGGCCTCCTGCCATTGCACCCATGTTCCATGTGAACTGAGAGCCGTATTTCAGGAGAATGGCAAACCGGGTTAATGCAAGTGGCTCTGGTCTTGTCTGACACCAGACCCACCGAGTCACCTAAACAAGATGAGTTAAGACCTAAATCTACCTATGCCATGAGAAAAATCATGTTGTTTGCTCAGCGCTGTATGCAGAACACGCATCTCAACGCTCTGCTGTTTGTGCTTTGATGGCTGGATAAAATCAGGCTTTCCTCGCAGGACAGTGACCACTTGCCTTACTGATGTGCTATGGACACAGGTGGCCACTGGCCCTCCATGGCTCTCTAAAGCCTTTGTTCTAGCTTTTTGACAATCTGTTGCATGGGCAGTTGACTTTGTTGGGGTGCTTCTGGCACCATCACCAAGCTACCTCACCTGCAATGCCCAAGTTGAGTTATGCTCAAGCTCCCTCTCAAGGAGAGCTTGGTTGCCCTGTGGCCACTCTGCCAGTCCTGTAAGGGTGCCTGGGTTATCTTAGAGTGGCACATCCTGGAGGGCAGTATGCGGTAGCAGGGGACATCCCATGCCATCCTGGGGTCAAGAACAGGGTTTGTACTCCTGGCTGGGGAAGAGAATTTTGACTTGTCATTTTGGGGAGAAGCAATTGTTTGCCACCACTTTTCCCTCCAGATCGTCTCCAATACAGGAACAAAGAATTTGTTCTCCCTCTCGGTAGTGATGTTTCTGCCAGGGGCAGCATAAAAGGGAAATAACAGGGTATATGGGAGCCAAGAGGCAACAGAGCGTCTGTGCCGTGCCAGACAAACCAACCCAGTGCAATATATTAGGGGAGGGCTACAGCCAAGAGCTCTAACTCACAGTGGCTGTGATGCACCATATCTCCAAAGGCTTGTACAAAGCCTCCCCTTCCTCGGATCAGCCCTCTCCTGTGAACAAAGCAAAACTTGCAAGGCTCTCAATATTCCTCACACATTTCTTGGGGAGCATAGTTCTTGCTATGAACATTAAACCTCAAATTTGGCTGAATGCAGGGTAAAGAACAAGGTCATGGCCCTTCTGCTCCCCCCCCTGACATTCTCACTTGACTGAAACGGTGGAGCCGGATGGTAATAAATCAGCAATCAGCCATGCCTTTCTGAATAATCTTCTGTTCCCCTAAATTATTTCTTCCATGTGATACTGGTGATTTCATATAATTAATGCTAGAGAAGGGAAGGCTTGGGATTCATGGCCTTTAGGAATGCAGACTCTTGCTATGCAAGTTTCCCCTGCATCTGAAAGAACTCTGCCTTAAGTAATTGTTGCCCTGATTTTAGGATTACTGCTGGAATAAGTTAACACAGACAAACCGAGTTGCCTGATGCATGGCAGAGGGGGCTGGAGCCATGAGGTCTTTGCTTTCGCCTCGCTGCGCTGATAACGTCTTACACAGGCAAACTGCGCGCTAATCCCAGAGCAGCTGGAAATCTCGCCGGGAAGGACGCGGCCTGCCACTCCTATATAATGGAGAAAGCGTTCAGACACACGCAGGCTTACATAATTTTCCTAAGTGACTTCCTCTTTGATAACGTATAAATCAGATGTACCTTAAACTGCCGTCCTGTTTTCCTGAAAGCCTGGGTAAAGCTGTGCAAGCTGGGAATAATGATCCCTTTATAAATGAGGGAACTTAACTTCCCAGGCAGGGGGGATATGGTGCAGGCGACATTCTCGTGAAAGGCACAGAGAAAGCCTTTGCAAAGGCTTACTTGGTGTCCCCGGTACTGGGTGCGGTCTTCAGGTGGAGGAGGATGATGTTTCGGCAGGGATGATTTCTGCCCCGCTGACTTGGAGGGGAGGAAAGCATGCGTGTATCTGGGGAGTGGGAAGCAGCCGTACTTGCTGAGCCACGACATGGTGACAGTCTCTCTGGCCCCTTCAGTGAATATCTGCTGGTTTCTGTCAAAACGCTTGTTAACCTAAAAGGATGGATTTGAAATCTGTTGGTGTATGGATTTAGGGAAACATTAACTGGTGTGATGAACATCTGGCCAAATGACACACAGGCAGAGATGCTACAGTTTCCTATACAATATCCGTGCAGAAGTGGTCATGCTTTATCCGAAGGGAGTTGTGTTTAAGAGCTGGTAATGAGTCCATAGATCTCATGAGTTTCATTTGTAAAACGTGTTACCAGAGGTTATAAAGAGCCTGCAAATTGAAGCCATGCTGCTGCATTTGCTGAGCTTCTTTGGGAAAAGGGCAGCTGTCACCAGCGTCCTGACCTCATCTCCAGCATGGAAACAGTGACTGTTGGCAAAGGTGGTGGCTTTTCTCTCTCTTCTGTCTCCCCGGTTTTGCCTCTGCCTGTGGAGTTAACTCCCAGTGAGAAAGGTGAAGGGATCTTATGACCTGGGTTTTCTCTGTCTTATTTTGGAAGGCTCATTGCATCTGTTCCGGATCTTGCTCAGGCGTAAACTGTTTGTTTATCCCTTCACAGATGTGAAACAGGAGGCTTTATGGATGTAGAATCAGTTCTTTACAACTCCTTGGGTAGAAGGTTTAATCCTCTCTTAAGGGTGAGGAAAGGCACACAGATAGAGCTTCAATGACTGACTGGAGGCCTAATATGGCTAGGGAGTACGCGTGAGATTAAAAATAAGGTTTGAATTCAGCCCCTTAATGAACGCTCCTAGATCTCGCCGCCTCATTTTATGCAGATGTACAAGCAGCATATGTTTTACACAACAGACTCATCGTGTTGACTCATCGGAAGGAACAGAGAAGGGAGTGTTTCCGTGTTACCCACTATCCGCCTTTTGCGATGCACTTTCCCTGTCTCTGCACCTTAAGCGCTCTCCTCGCTGTGGTCTCGAAGTGTGCGTGCGTGCGTTCGTGAAGCACAGGCTTCCTTGCCAGATGGAAGTCTACGCAATCACACTTCAAAGGAAGGGGTAAAGGTGGAGGGGGAAGGAGGGGATTTTGGCAGGATGGAGCCGGTTGTGGAATCTGCCCCCTTGCTCTAGGAATGGCGCAGATGGGGAGCACCGTCTGCCAGTGCCTGGTCTGCGTGTTCTGGGGGGAGAAGGAAGCCTATAAATTAATTTCTCTTATTCTTTTTCTCTCTACTTTAACATTTATTTATTTGTTCTTCCTTCTCTTCCTCCTCATCCCTCTCTGCCATCAGCTGCAAAACTAATGGCATCATGTCAAAATCTGTTAATGCATCTGCTGTGCAGGTTCAGGCTATCAAAAGTATTAGCTAAGCCAGCCTGCAAACACCTGGGGAACATCTGTCTGCCATCACACAGAAGACTCTGGGTGGCAGGGAAAGTTAATAAATCTAATTGGTTATGAAGCAGTATTAGGCGTTGAATACCACCACCTTGGAATTCTTCCAATGTCCCCAAAGCTGTTGCACGGACTCTCTCTATGCACAGACCATGACTGTAAGGGAGCCTAGGAAAGACTCACTTTGGATTTGCCAAGTCTCAGATACTGATGGTTGATGGCATTAGCATGAAGTTCTTGCTCCGTTATTTCACCCTGTTCTCTGACTGCAGCAGTGATGGCAATGAATGACTTTCCTCAGCCCATAGATGTTTGAAATTGGTAGTGGGCACGCTTTTTGTTTCTCCCAGTGAGAGTATATACTGCCTTTGAGATTTTTGCTATCAGTAGCAGAATCCTTGTTGTTTCTCTAGGTAGCAGGTGCTCACCGTGTCTCCAATGGAAACTCTTGCCTCCCTAAGAGAGAAGCTGTAATTGCCCAGGCTGAAGGTAGGAGAAGGATTCATGAGGTAGAAACCAACGGTGGAGATGTTTACAGTAAATTGATAGATTTCTGAAGAGTCCAGTAGCACAGTGAGAGCTGTTGAAGGACCGGCAGAGAGGATCAACAGCATGAATCCATCCAGCATGAGGCACAGTCACTTGCATTAACTCAGCCTCCTGGCTGCTGCTAAAGCATCTGAACAGGAGAGTTAAAAAGCCATCCCAAAGCTGTGTCCCCTGTGGAGAGTCAGATATGGTGGCTGAAAATCTGCTCTCCACTAGACTGCACTTTGGCCCCGCTCTTTATTGTTTTCTGACCTCAGTGAACCGTGTCTGCCTCAGGGAAAAGGGGAACGTAAGCAGCATGAGGAGGAAGCACTCCCAGGGAAATTGTGAAACAGCAGTCAGGAAGAAGCAGCTGTCCTGCGCTCCTGAACAGAGGATCCTACTGCTTTAACTCATCTGCTGCTTCTGGATCACCTGGCCGAGCTCACTTTCCCAATCTACAGCAAGTTGGGACTTCCTTGCGAGGTCCTCCTACCTGTTCTGGGTGGTTGTGTCACAGGTGAGTGGCTGGTTCCTCTTTGTGGTCCCAAGCATCTTGTCTCGGTCTAATGATCTAGTGGGAGAGGCTGAAGAATCTTTGCTTTCTCCACAGGCTGCAGAGGGATGGCAACACTTCCAGCTCCGGCTTTGGCTCTGCACCAAGCCTGGTAGCAGAGGGACCATCCCCAGCAGGCTCAGTCCCATGCCTGGCTGCTCCAGCAACGATGCACAAGGCGGCGGTGTTGGCTGGTGCCCGGTGTGATGCTGCCAAGGGAGCCCATGGGTTACCATGATGCACGGGTTACCATGATGAGGTGCCTGAGGATCTAGTTGACCTTATTAGACATCCAGTTCCAGAAGAGATGTGCTTTTATAAGTGCTGCTGACAGAAGTTTCCACAGGCCCTCCCATGCCTGACAGTGTTTCAAAAGAGAGAAATGGGGCAAGTGGGAAGGTCACAGTCCTTGGGTCTGAGTGGGAAGAGGTGGAAGATCCCCAGGGTGCCTGTCAAGACAGCTCTAGTGAGTAGGAAGTTGATCTTGACTGGGAAGACTCCACTGAGGAGGTTCCTGCTGTGACACTCCCTGCTTTTGTGGATAGGCTGAAAACACTGCCCCTGGATCCAGACTGGTTTTAAGGCTTGCTGTCATCATCCCTTTGGTGGCTGTAGCACCAACATCCCCCTCTGTTAGGCCATTCCCCACTGGAGGGATGCTTAGTCCTCAGGAGACAGCACTTTATGGTCTGCTCCACAGTCAGGACTTGCTTGCTTCTACTCTTGCCAGAACTCATCCTGCAACCATAACTGCTCCTACCCCATCCCCTCAGTGCTGGCTTGCGTGCTGGGGACGTCTCTGTGCCACCTGGCAGCCCCTCCTGCCATCCCAGTGCTCCCAGTCTCTTTGCCAGGCTGGGCACGTCAGGCTCTGCTCCCCGGGTAGTTTTGTTCCTTGCCCACCTGAGTGCTGATGCTATGGTAAAAATAACTCTGCACGGAAATGAGAGCACTGATTGGGATTTAAATAAAATTTACATAAAACTCTGCCTTGAGTACTAATTAATTAGATGTTAAAAGCCCCTGAAAAAGCGGAAGGGGGGGCTTGTCTGCCTTGCCAAATGGGGGGGAGCTGTTAGGAATCATAGAATCATTTAGGTTGGAAAGGACCTTTAAGATCATCGAGCCCAACTGTTAACCTAGCACGGCCAAGCCCACCCATAAACCATGTCCCTAAGCACCACGTCTGCACATCTTTTAAATACCTCCAGGGATGGGGACTCCACCACTTCCCTGGGCAGCCTCTTCCAGTGCCTGACAACCCTTTTGGTGAAGAATTTTTTCCTAATATCCAATCTAAACCTCCCCCAGAGCAACTTGAGGCTGTTTCTTCTTGTCCTGTCATTGTTGCCTGGGAGAAGAGGCCGACCCCCACCTGGCTACACCCTCCTTTCAGGTCGTTGTAGGGAGCAATCAGGTCTCCCCTCAGCCTCCTCTTCTCCAGACCAAACCCCCCCAGCTCCCTCAGCCGCTCCCCATCA
>NW_009596377.1:35053-43772 GCF_000690535.1 Cariama cristata
CAGGGGGATGATCACGGCTCTGGTCCTGCTGGCCACACCATTCCTGATAGAAGGAGGGAGAAGCGAAGACTTCCGTGGCCTAACTGAAGTACCACACTCCAGCCGACCGGGGTGGTGGGAGATTTGGTGCTGGCAGGCAGGAGAGAGGCTCCCTTTTGCTGCGATGGGGCCATGCTCCTGGCCTCACTCGGTGGTGTCTGTCGGCCTCCGTCTCGCCCGGGTGATGCTCAGCCCCATGCAGGAGAAGAGATGTTTATCTCCGGGTCTTCTCCACTGCCCAGGGCAGCAGGAGGCAAGTGGAACATCAAGAGGGAGAGGGGCTGTGTTAGTACTTGCATGTGCTCCCTGGTAGCCCCTCAAGGCAACTTTTCCCCATCTCTTACAAATATTACAAGGGACAGCTCTGACGCTTGTGGTGACTTACTGGTTAATTAAGCAATGAGATGTACCAATCTGGGTGACACCACCAATTAACTTGTTCCTCATACTATCTAATTTAATCTATCTAGGATTTTATAGCGTGCTCATGGCCATGGAGAGACTGAGGGTAGGGAGGCCTTTAAATTTTACTGCAGTTTATAGCGCTGTCTGCATCCCTCAGCCACCATTAGAAAATGGGTCGCATAAATGGACAAGCAGGGACGTTCAGTTGCTTGAGCCATTTGAAAGAGGAGTGAAACAGCTTGCTGTGTCAGGGAGAACATTTGGCTTTCCCTGGACACGGACCGGACTCCTCACACCCCGGCAGGTCCTCAGGGAACTTCAGTGGGATGGGTTATGAGGCTTCTCCACCCAGTAGCTCCTTGCTGCACAACGCAGAACATGCTGCTGTGTGCTTAGAGACGGGGCCTGGCAGGATATTGATAACAGTTGGTGAGAGCCTCCCATTTGGGGAGAGCTGGAAGAATTCAAACAGACTGGTTTTTCTGCTTTCAGGATCTTCCAGTTTGGAGATCAGGCAGCAGTTTTGATCTTGATGGGTGTCCTGATGGAGGCTGCCTGACAGCTTGGGCTCGTAGTCTGCCTGGTTCCCGGCCGCTCCGGGAAATGTCCCTGTCTCCGACTCAGCCCCCCGAGCAGCTCGCCGCCCTTCACTTGCACAGACAGGCTGCCTTGGTCCACCGGCTGGCCTGCCCGAAGCTAGGAAGACATATCCTCCTGTGAAAACCTGTGAAAACACCTCCTGTGTGCCAAATTGGGGCTCACATCCCCCAACGTAATTACAAATATTGAAATCCTCTCCAGAATGGAGTTTCTTCTCCCTGCCCAGCTGTACTCCTAAAGCGTGCAACAGGCTGCCGTGCAAATCTGAAGGTCATACTTCATGTGAGTCAAAAATCTCTCCCTGCTCAGCTATGATGTCCAATCTCTTTTACCTTTTTTTTTTTTCTTTTCATTTTTCAGAGAGGTCTAGAGCTCACAAAATCCACAGGGAGTGGAAAATACCCTTGTTGTGCCATTAATTTTTCTCCACAGCTGGTCATTAAGTACATGGGAGCTGCAATAAACCTTGATCTATCCCAGCCTCGGCGTACACTACACACCTTGAGACGATGACAAATCCCCAAACGGGAATACTCTCTCATCCTTCCCACTCCACCTCCCAAAACCAGCCATTTAGACTCTGCAAGTATTTTGCTCAAATTCTCTTTTTCAGAAATTCTCCCTGTATACATCTGTGCCCCCAAATATTTCCAATAATTCCGGTGTCCCTGGCACTGAGCTGTAGCTTTCTGATTTGTTTTTATGTAACCGAGGCAGATCTGCCCTAATCAATGCAAGAATGCAGAACTTGCAAGGAAAATCAAGTGGGTAACCACCTTACGGTGGGCATGTCGTGGATCACCTGTGCTTGTGCCACTGCAGCTCTGGAGAAGACGTGAACAGAGACCCTCGTGATTTTTCCAGTGCTACAGAGGTTAATTCTAGTTCCTCTGCCAAATTCCAGGTGAGGTTGTTACGCGCTGCTTATCTAATCTTTTCTCTGCAGCAGCATTTGGCTGTTGCTGCGTTGTTTGGGATTTTTACCAGAATGGTAATGGTCAAAGGCCTGGGGAGCAAAGTCCGACAATCCAGATGAGAGTCGTGCGGCGCTGGGTGCTGTCCAAAGATGGGAGAAACCAGATGGAGCCAGACGTGGCGTTTTCTTCCCCTGCCCTAATTTTTACCCCATTTTGAGATATTTAAATTGCAACTTTAGGCTGAGTGAGAGTACAGTCAGCATAGCAGGTTACATGCACTTTTGAAAAATATAATTCTTCCTGGAATCTCAGGTGTGCTCAGCTTTCATTTCCAGGTTAGGTACGGTACCCTCCAAGTGAAGTGTAAAAGCGGAGCTGCCCTGTTCTGCACAGATACTGAGGAGCCCACAGTGTCTGTTGTCCCGGGATGAGTTTGCTCCCTTTCCAGTGTCCAAGATCTCTTTGTCCTACGATGCACAACACCCTGCTGTCCGACCGGTCACTGCTTCGGGGCCAGAGACACCGCCTGCAGCATGCTTTTGGGGTGAATTGGTGTGGATTCCGGGGCTGTGGGTGCCACAAAAAGTAACATCTCTCCGCAGCTGGGTGATGTGTGTTCTGTAACCAAGGTGGGGATGACTGAAAGCAGCTGCATCAGCATGCAATACGCTGATTTCAAAGTGTTGAAAACATGTCTAGTTGTCTTGATCTTTGGCAGGGTCTCCAGACCAGCTCCAGTGCTCAATTTATCTCTGTTTCTAACACTACCTTCACCTCGGAAATGTTTGAACCCCACTCAGCAGTATATTATTTTAGAAGATTGATAAGTGTAATTAAATAGGTGGATTTCTGAAGAGAGGAAATAACTTTGAAATATGAATACTTAACTATCCACTGCATTGGCTTATCAAATGGGTTTGGAAGGAAACTCAATCTCTGTTTGATTCCATTGTATTTATCTTGTGACAGGCTTATACTTCAATGTTTCTGCAATTGTCAGGACTTAGGCTTTACTCCCTCCTGTGTTCAGAATTTTGTTTCTTTTCCACCTCTCTTTACATCACTGGAGGTATTCATAGCTCAGGACAGGAGGCAGATCACAGAGCAATGGTAGAGCTTCCGATACCTTTGGTGCATCCTGCTCGCATGCTCAAGGCATTTGCTGAGCTTATTAATTCTCCTGCTAGATGTCTGGCCCCTTTTTAGCCCTGCTCTGAGGGAGCAGGGATGCTGCCTCCTAGGATCACCTGGGAACTTTGTTTAACAAATTCCCTTTTAATGCAGAGAACCAAAACAACGACAGCGCTTATGCTCTGTCTAACCTTTTCCGTTGCCACGTTACAATTACAATGGTGACATGCTATGGGTCTTAAATTTGTAACAGTTTGTTGGCAGCATCCTGTAGCCTCTAAAGTGAGCATCCCTTGTGTGGCTGCCTGGGATGACCAGGCAGCAATCTCAATGCCATGACTGGTCTGATTTATTCCTCTACAGAGCAAGACACCTGCCCAGAACTCCACATACACTGACAGAGGTTAGGGTGGTCAGGATAAGATCGGTTCTGCATTGCCATACTTCCCAGGAGAGATTAGCCTTAAATGTAATTATCTCAGCCTTTTCATGCATATCCTCTAATATGCTAATTTGCTCATGCTACCCCTTCTCCTTACCTAGAGAAAATCCAGAGATTTTCTCTTAGTGATGGTGAACGGAGAGAGTGGCTGGTGGAACAGTAATGGCTCACTGCCTCCAAAATAGCTGCATTTTATGTGAGCCGTTTGGGCCATCTCCTGTTATTCTAGTGACCACAAGGGAGCTAACCTGTTCTCAACTCTATTAAAATCTTCAAAACCACTTTATGTTCCTGGGTGCTTCTGCTTTACGTTTAGTTTTGCTTGTATATCTAAACTCTTTTATTCATGTGTGTTCCACTATGTGTCTTCCAGGTTAATAGGTATTTTAAGTAAGATCTTTTAAAGTTGTTTTAGGGATTACTACTGCAAAGAAAGAAAGAAAGAAAACACTTTCCCACACATGTGATAAATTCAGAGTCCAATATTCAGACTGCAGTTCTTCCAGAACTGAAAATGATCACTGTGTTTTGGGGGCAAACCCACAGATTCAGGTTGGAAGAAACTCAGGAGGTCATTTAGACCTTGCTCAAGCAGGGTCAGTGATCTGACTTACCCCACCTCGCCGTCTTACACACCCTGTAACCTTAACACTGACGCTAGCTGTCAAGCACTGAAAGAAAAAAAACCCGCCACAAATCCCACAGCATTATATGTCATTTTGAAGCACAGCTGCAGACACTAACTTTTTTCTCTCCTACAATGTAAGTGATCTCTTCTGCTGACGGTAAACCACAACATCCGCATCTGATACCACAGTTCCTTAGAAATCTGTTGCACACAACTGCCACAGGTTTCAGTCTGATACCATTGTGCACACCGGGTTTCCCACTTTTCGGGAAAAAGTCCAGACTTGCTTCTGTATTTTGAGTTGTTAGGAAGTGCTGGGGGCTGAGCACAGGGAGCTCTGTGTTTGGGGAGAGGGGCTGCGTGCAGCACAGGGCAGCCCTGGTGAGGCGGTGCAGACATCGACGTCGGACTGTGCTTAAGGCTTTAGAAGCCAAATCCAGCACAAGTAAATTTGGCCCAGATATCCTGATATTTTAGGCACCTGCCCTAAGGGGTGGAGGAATAACACCATCTTTCCTGAAGTGAAGTGACCTCGCCACTGCGCTGCCATGGCTGTGCCAAGGGAGACCCCAGAGAGCAGCTCCAGCTGTCGGACGGGGTCTAGGGCTAGAAAGAAGCTGTGGTGACCCCAGTCCCGCTCTCGGCTTCTCGTGTGTGCAGGGCAAGTCCCACAGTCCTTGGGAGGAGGTTTACAGCAGTACGTAGGTGCCTGACAGGGGTCATACTGGGATCTTCGGAAACTCCCAGGCAACCAAGTACATCAGTGAATCTGCACCTCATTCAGTCCCTCACAGCAGGATCCTCAATTTATCCATAAGGAGAAGCTACTGGATGCCCGGTGGGCCCCGACTCTGGGGAACGGGGCTCTGCTTGAGCCCAGGGCAGCTGAATGGGAAATGGCAGAAATGATGCAGCGCTGGGAAACCGAACTCACCAGAAACCTTTCCCAACCTCAGTAGCGAGCTGCACCCCTCTGCCAGGGCTCAGCCCAACTTTCCAACCAGGTAACCATCTTCAAAGAGACATTGTTAAAAAAAAGAAAAAAAAAATCAACCTATTGGATTTTTCTTTTACTTGTCCAAATGCAGATTTTCCCCCGATGCTTCCTAATTACCCTGGCCTGCAGTCCAGATTTGACAGTGGTCAGCCAAGGGACAGGTTTTCTACACCCACATGTCTCTTGCTGGCTGCAAGTCCTGTTGACGAACTCTCTGTGCCAGGTTACTGTGCAGTCAGAACATGCTTCTCACAGACACAGGAATCGCCAATGAGGGAAATAGCTTTTCTTCAGCTAAATATGCCATGCATTTAAAATGTCTGTCCTCTATGATAGGATCTTCCAGGCATAGTGATGGAAGGTGTGTGGGCTGGGACTATGCCTTAGCCAGAGAGATTGTAGAGATCTAACAGAAACGTTGAGAGTGGAATGGATGGGCATGAACGGCACCAGAGGATGTGGCAGAAGGACAGGAACGACGGCAGTTGATGACACCTAAGCTAGAAGATTATCAAGATCACAGCACATCTTCCAGATTCTCAAAACACCCAGATTGGGAATAAAGCACAAGGCAGCCTGAAGCCATTAAGAGGTAAGATAAAGGACAAGCCTGGAGGCATTAAAGACACCCAGGTAAGGAGACTAAAAAGAATGAGTAAATCAGCGATGTTTCCTAATACTTCTCAGAGATGGAACAGGGTGGGGAGACAAAAGCTCACAACCACTGTGAACCCTTAAAGCGAACAAAAGGCAGACCCAAAACCAGCCCGTGGTCGCCCGCCTAAGAGGGACTCGAGAGACGTGATGACCCATTAGCTCATGTCCCTTGTCCCCTGCCTTTGCGAGGAGTCCTAGCTGGGGCACACCGGCGCACTCCTGTTGGTGCCTGAGAACATGTGGGCATGAAAGAATGAGTGTGAATGAAATCAATGGTTTAGTATAAAATCATCTCCCTAGATAAGGTCTCTCGCTGAACTCTGCTGCAGTAGTTGAGATTTGTGCAGCAGCAGAGCGCTCCAGTTCCTAGCAAAGGAGTCAAAGTGTGATAAACCCCAAAATATGATGTTCTGCATGAGGAATGTGTAATATGCACATGCAGCCCTGTGAAGGTAGGTGTGTGCTCCAAAGCCTGTGGTTAAATTAATTCTTAAAGCTCCTCAGTTTGACACTGCTTTCCTCTCCATACAGAATGTAACTGAAGGAGGGATAATTTTCTCTCCTCCTCTGCTTCTTTCTTCTACCACCTGTTCCCACATATGATGTCTTCGGTCACCAAGGACTATACATGCTATGTTGAATGAACGAACCCTGATGCATGGCTGTAGTCCTGAGGCAAAGGTGTGTGGGGAATATTAAGAAGACAGGCTGTGAATGAAGGGAGAGAAACTACAGACTATATATGTTCTTCCTTGTCTTCATTTCTCTGTAAACTCTGGCTCTGACTCATGTGTGAGCTGCAAGACAGCTGTCAGACTGAGCTCTGCTTATTAAATGCATCTAGTGGGGAAATGAGGGCTGGGCTAGTGCAGTAAGGAGAAGCCAAGCCTTCCTCCCAGTTGGCAGATGGCTCCTGGCTGGACCCAGTGCTCATCTTCCCAGGGAGACTGGAAGCGACTGCAACTTCATCCTCCCCTCTGTCTCTAAGTGCC
Organism: Cariama cristata; assembly: GCF_000690535.1. Taxonomy (NCBI): domain Eukaryota; kingdom Metazoa; phylum Chordata; class Aves; order Cariamiformes; family Cariamidae; genus Cariama; species Cariama cristata. Next base: position 41,862 of record NW_009596377.1, read on the forward strand.
TCAGGGTGCTCAGGCAACGCGAGTGTCTGAAGTCCCTTGGCACTGTTTCCACTCCCCCCCCCCCCATTTTCTCTCAGAGAGTGGGGGCACATGCTCGCCACCCAAATGCAAAACGGCTTCTTTATTCCTTCTGCTCGGCCACAGCCCTGCTGCCTTCAGGCACAAGCCCTGCCGTGCCAGGCCACAGCCGTAGATCACACCGGAGCAGTTTTGTGGCTGTGTTAAGGAGTCGGTGCTCAGAGGGTACCCGGGTCCTGCCCGTCCCCCACTGCCTGCCCGCTGCGTGCCCTGCGGTGTGATGGGGTCGGAGGCAGGGGGGTGGCCGGGACTGGGTGGCCACAGGTTTTCATTTGTGTGACAGGTCTCTGTACAGGCTGGGCTTGCGTGAAAGCACACCCGCTGTGCATGATACAGGTGTGACATAAAACGTATTGCCCCATTGAGTCAGAGCAGTGGTCCCCACAGCCCATCTCTCGGTGTCCTACGGGCACATGGGAGATGGGATTTTGGAAGAGCACGGGAGCCTGGCTGCTCCCAGCAGTGCCTTCCCTGTGCACCCCAACAGCACCATGGCACCTGGTGAGCAGCAGTTCGACTTTCACCTTATCCGCTGCCTTGGTGAGTCTGTAAAGCTTCCTAACATCCTCCTCTCCAAAGCAAAGACCCCAGCCGTTTCGGCTTCTTCTCCCAAGGTGGCTGCTCCATCCCCTTGGCCATCTGAGTTGCTTTTCTCCATACCTTCTCTGACTGCACTCTGCCCTCCTGGGGAGCGGGGACCAGAACCGCCTGCCGTTCCCCAGAGCCGAGGGCACCTGGGTTTTGTTTGGTGGCAAAATGGTACGAAGGAAGGAGACTGCACAGTGGCACCCTTTTCCACTCAGGAATCATCAACTTCGGCCAGCACTGCCTTTGACCCCTCTTCCCATCCATTCCTGGTATTGAACAAAACTGTTTTCACCAGTCGTTTTAGCCGTGGTGTTTCCCCAACCTTTTCTGTCCTTGTAAACACAACAGTAAGCAGAGAAACTTCTACAAGCGTGTGCACGAGAGAGACCCTGACTTCTTGTTCTGCAAACGCGGGGACAGGTCGGAGCTCAGGCTCCCTTCCAAGCAATGCAGTGAAGGAAGCCCCAGCAGAAGCATCCTCAAGGGAAATGCAGCCACCCCTGGGTAGGAAGCTAGCCCAGCAGAGCAGGTAGAAGATTGTGACGACACAGGGAAGAGTGAAGGTGAGGGCAACTGCTGACAGAAGTGGCTTGAGGGAATTTTGAGGCAGACTAACTGCCTAAGTTAGCAGTTGTCTCGAGGAGAACCTCACCTAAACCAGTCTTGCAGAGTGTCCATCAGCCAGTAGTTCTGATGACCCTGCTGAAAGGAATGCTATGAGGCAGAGGAGCAAGAATGAAGGAAGAAGGAAGGACTTCCCTGGCTCTTTTCCTGAGTGTGAAATGCTGAATTTCTATATAGCTTTGGATTTCAGTGGAGAAAAACAACCAAGAGAGAAACCAAAGAAAGCACAGGCGGTTTCTGGGAACAGAATAACATAGCAGTGACTTACAATATCTAAAACTGAAATGTCCCTGCACAAGGTCCGTGCTCTGTTAAAGAAAGAATTCTAGCATTTAGAGACTGCATATATTCTCCAGCAGTTGCCAACCAGACTTCAGAGCATCACTTTCCGCTCATAATGTGTCTTCTGGAACAGTCAGTGCAGACCTTTGCCATTTCATTCAACAGCTTTCGGGTGGGAAACTGGGAGAAAGGGGGAAGCCCGTGCCCTACTATTGCATGAGTGTGGCTTTGGGAAACCTCCTTGGGTCCTGGTGGCATTGCGTGTGCCAGTTGGATGCTCTGGGGGGATGGCAGCAGGGGAGGGTACCACTAGCTGGGCGAGGGGTTCTCAGCCGGTTC
>NW_009596377.1:43788-47953 GCF_000690535.1 Cariama cristata
TGCTGGGGGGGCTGTGGCATGACAGGACTGAGGCATCCTGTCCTCAGCTCCTGGGGTATGGCTGGGGCAAATGCACGTTGTGTGGGAGGCCAGGATATCCCTCAGGATGGTGAAACAGCCTAGAAAACTTATTTGCCCATTTTCGTCCTGGTCCTTTTGCTGAGCTCAGCTCCACAGCAGAGACGGGTAACTTGGGCCTTCTGAGTCTTAGTGTCATCAGCTAAAAAATGGGGCTAATAGCAAGCTTACCTACTTTCCAGTGAGTCGCAGCTAATTAGAGTTAGCGTTAGTTAATGTTTGCACAGCTCTGGGATGTGAAAATAGCGATGCCATGCTAAGTATTACTCCTGGTGCCTAGGCACCATGATTCTTCATAACCAGAGCAGTCAATGAAATTAGCTGAAAGTAGAGAGACGCAGCAATGAGGAAGGCGGAGGAGATGTACAAACAGAATACTGTATGCATGATGGCCTGCAGCTGCAGAGGGCAGGGAGAGCTCCGCTCCTGCTACTTAGGGAGCCAGAGAGAAAGGTCTCTGTTTGTGTAGGGGGGCAGACGTTCCCTAACAGCTTTGGGTTGCTGCTGCAGCAGTCTGCTGGCTGAGGAAGGGAAGGGTCAGTTCCCCAACAGATTTATGGGGCAGAGGGCTCTGCTCAAGCCTCACATGGCCCTCACTGATATTCTGTCAAGGATGCTGATTGCAGCAATTCCCAGAGGGTTAAGGCCAATCCTGCCTCACGTCCGTCAGCCAGCACCATCCTCAGTGGAAGACTCTTCACCGGGGGCAAGACAGGGCAGCGTTTCACTGGCCACGGTGCAGGACAGCTCTGGCCATAACACATCCTGGTAGGTGCACCCTCTCCAGAAGGAGATCCATCTCACCCACCCCGGCTGTGGGCGAGGGGCAGACACTCAGGGAGAGCGTGGGGGAAGCAGGGCAGGAACAGTCGTCTCTGTTCCCAGCAAGGCACGGTTCTGAAGGGGAAAGGGAAGTGGTGAGACTTGATTGAGAACCAAAAGGAGGGATTTAGAAGTGTATGATGCCATTTCTCAAACCTGGATTTTGTCCAAGACACTGGGATCCATACTGTCTTTTTTGGCGACTGATCCAGAACGACTACCCACGTCAGGACCTTGGCTTGCAGCCTCTACCAAGAGCCATCCCCAGCCACGCAGACGTCCGACAGCCTGGTTGGGGGTGACTCACCCAGGAGGCAGAGGGAGGATTGCCATGCTCCAGATCACCAGTGCCATTTCTTACAGCTCCCCAGTGCTAACCTACATATCAGCTGAGGACTTGGCTGCAGCTCCTGGCCAGATTCCATACTCTGCAATTGCATTCTGCTGCCTTGAAATCCCCCTCCTCACACGCACGTACATGCGTAACCCATGGTTTCAGAGGGACACAGAAGATGTCACTGCTTTCTGTCCAAAACTCCTGCACAGTGGTGGAGCTGGCTCATCCTTCTCAGGAACAGGCTCCATTTCAGTGCCACGAGACATGAATTATGTGCCTGGAAAGGTTATAAAAACTCCTTGGGACCCTTTGGAAGGAAGATGCAATCTTGAGATGAAAAGTGGTATTAAAATGTCACCCAGTTTGACGGCTGGCACAGTCAGGGCCTGTGGCTTTGACTAGGGAGAGGTATGCTCGTGATGCTGTAAGGCAAAGATTGCTGACACTAAGCATATTCCATTTATGAAGTCATAAAGGTGTCTGTACTAGGTAACTGATTTAGGATTTTGTTCTTCCATCCTCCTCCTTTCCTTGTCCTGTGGTTTTTCTTCAGCCTCCTCCTCCTAATACTATCTTTCCTCCTCCTAGAGAAGCTGTGTCTCCTGTTGTCAGAATTATTGTTCTCCCCTGTATTAGAATGAATGATTAGTCTTTGTCTAGTTGCCTCCATAATTAAGTGCCGCATGAAAGAATCTTCCTGTAAGTCACCAAGGCGGTCGCTCCCTGTGGGTCTGTTGGGAGCGTGGCACAGCTCTCCATCGGCTTACGGGCAGGGAGGTGGGTGTCCTGCCTGGAGATGCATTCGCATCCTTCTAGTTGGGCTACCTACCTCCCCAAGATGGATGTGTGCACATGAAGATCTCCTTGCATTCATTTGCGGGCTGCTACAGATATCCCAGCCAATGTGTGCATGCACAGGGGCACACACTCAGCCCCCCCGCCAGGTACCCAGCCCTATGCAGACCTGCACGCTCCGCATACCTCCAGCTTGCCTTTCTCCATTCCCTGACTCAAAACTGTCAGTCTAGTCCTTTCCTGTCTCGTATATGCCCTGGATAACCCCCATATTAAGAGGAGGCTCTCTGGAGAGGGCTGGGGTGAGGGGAGAGGTGGTGAGTGGAGAAGGGATATTAGACAGCAATAAACTGTAAAGAACACCTCACCCTTCCTAAAAATATCCCAACAGCTCCCCTGCTTCCTAGCAGCACTAATGAGGCTCAACAGGAGTGATGGAGGGCGACAAAGGAATCACTGATGAACAATCAGAGATGGTGCTCCGCTGCTAATGGGACTAATGAGCTGCTTTGCATAAGATGAGAGGAAGGGAGGAAGAGGAGCAGATGGGCTCTGGGAGGGAAGGCCAGCAGCAGCAGGAGCACCAGGAGGCATGCCCTCAGCGTGGCGGTGCTTGCTGCGGTCTCTCCGCTCCTGCCCTGGTGGGAGGCACCGGCCACAGGAGAGCCCACACCGGGCAGCTCTGCCCCAGCGGCTTAGGCACAGCCCGCATCACCATGTGAACCACGACTTATCACAACATGCTGTAGCCCACGTGGCAGGGCTTGTGTCGTCCTTCTGCATCAGAGAGGTTAATCCAATCATTTACTGCGGAAAGGGGGACACAGCTTCGGTAACTCCAGTGGCCATGGACATGTGGAGCTCCAAAGGATGATTCATCCTACTCTTAGAGATACCCAAGTTAGAGCAGAGGTGTCAGGCTCTGAAAGGGCATTTACCGTGGCAAACTAGATTGCTTCTCCACTTGTCTGTCTTCTGAGCGGGCACCAGGTATGACCAGGCAGATACCCTGGGGGTTATTATCCTGCTTTGAAGGGGATTAGCATCTTGTTCCCTATCTTTTGCCAGCAGGAACTGGGGTCCAGCTGTAGGGGAGAAACTCAGGTTTCACAGGGAGTTGGCAGCTGGGATAGGGTTGAGGAAGGAGTGTACAGGAGAAGAGCAAGAGACAGCGGCGTATGCTGCGAAGGAGAGATGCTAGTCCATGCCTCAGTCAGCCAGGTACAGGCAAGGGGACAGTCTAACCCAAGGCCACAGGTTGGACAAAGATGTTGTGACTTACAAAGCAGGGTGGCCTGGTGCACTCTGGCAATGCATGGCAGGTACACAAAGAGGATTTCCCAGCTTGAGAATACGACACAGGCAAACCACATTTGAGCCACTTTTCCTTGGCACATTAGTACCACTTCTACTGTGATTGATGATGTGAGACCGGAGAGACGATGTTGCCCCATTTTGCCTCTTACACCTGACTGCTGATCCTTCCAGCACTGCTGGGTGAGAACAGGAATACCACCTCTGTCACCCTATTTCAGTCCTTGACCACTTTTCTGAGGCTGCGAGCAACCAAACAAGCTATGATCTCTGTTGCAGTCCAGAGTGTCTGCTAATAGCTGGCCTGACGTCCATTAACGCGTTTCCCTTTCACAGAAGCTCCCCGAACAGCCAGAAGATGGTGACGACCGTGCAGCAAGAGCAGCAGGTTAGAAAGGCTGCAGCGTTGCTCTCGTTTCAATTCAGAAGCAGATGCTATAAATTATCTTGCAAATGGAGCTGTAGGAATGATTTTCTACCTCGCCTCCATAATTTGTTGGCACTTTATCTAGGTGCACAGCTGCGGGTGGGGTGTCCTTGCAGGAGGGAGAAGGCACTGAGCTCTCTGCCCACTTGTTGGGTTGCACTGGGAGAGAGGATTATGGACTGGGTGCAGCTCCTCTAGCAGAGAGGAGCTGATGAAAACCCTTTTTCCCCTAGGGCAGGCTGTGTGCAAGGCTGTGCTCCCATTCCCAGTACGGCCTTCAGTGAAGGGAGCATCCCTATCATGAGATGGACCTCGAGAACCAGTTCTGGGTTCAGAGCAGCCTGTGGGCTACGTAAAGCCACCAGATATTCAGATGGCCCCTATGCTTCTCT
>NW_009596377.1:47984-60717 GCF_000690535.1 Cariama cristata
GAAAGAGAGTAATGGAAAGGGATAATTTAGTACTGGGCAGATGAGAATTACAGGGCTATGTTGACTTGAAGCCAGCCAGTTGGGATGCCCTCGATGCTGGGCCAGGAGAGACCCCATACCCTGGAGGTGTCGGCAGGGAAGCCGTACTCCCACTCTCCTCAGGTCTTTTCCAGCTGCTGCTTCTCCCCTCCAGAGTCCTGCATGTTGAACTCCAACCGGTGAGCTCCCTGAGTTGTGCCCAGGAGGATGTGACACCTGTACCTAAATGTGGAGATCTGAGGTGAGCTGTGAGGCAGATCATTTACGGGATCTTTGTGGTGCTTGTGGGATATTCGGTCCCATCACATTTAAGTCTGCCTGCCTTGAGTCCTGCACTCTGTGTCTTGCTGTGAGTGTCCCTGTGTCACTGCCCTGCCTCCAAGGGCTGCTGAAAACGCTTCTCCAGGATCACCTTCTGGCAGCTTTGCATAGTTGCAGAGGAGCTCTGTACAAAAACTGTGCAGGTTTTCTCTGACTCTGCACGGAGAATATTGCAAGGAAAAGAAACAGAAAAGACATGATTGGCTTAAAATCCACAACTCATCTCTACAAATGGCTGTTCTGATGCCTGATCAGAGAAAGAAATCTACCTCTTTGCTAATGTGATGGGTAATGTGATGTTATGCTTCACGACTACAGTGATACGAGGCTAATGGAGGCCAGAGCCTTGCACACGTGCAGATGTAGATGTGCAGACTTTGTGTGTCCTCAGAGTTTACAAGAGAAATCCATGATGGACGACTGGGGCAGAACATGAAAAGAGGATGGACAGGATGCTACGTGAGTTTTACTGTTATGGTTTGTGACTGCCATGCTGGTGGTGGTGGCAGGGGTGAGCGAGTGACACTTGACTAGGTGGGACTGGATGCCAGCCTGGAGCACTAAGGAGGGAAAGCCTTGCAATGCAGAGCTGCAGAGCGCGATGCGAGGATGTTGTCTATGGCCATCGGTCTCTGCCTCGTCTGCTTTCTGTAACTGCTTTGCCAGCCTCAGGCTGTGGTTGGCATTTACTGTCAGCTCCTTCCCCAGAAAAAGGAAAGTGTTACTGTTGTGCGGGCCCGAACACTTATGTATTTTTTTCCCTTCAGGATCCAGAGGTGCTAAGATTGCCCATTTGGAGCACAGTTTTGTAACCTGTTCACCTGCTGCTGATCCTGGCACCGGTACCCGAGAACACATGTACTTGTTTTCTCCAGCCATTGGCACTTGCCTCCTCCCCACGTTTCCTTTCCCAAAAGTTAGTCAGGCAGGGGCAAAAAGAGGAGGCAAGATAGACCTGCCCAATAGAAATTTTTCCCAGCATGTCCTTTCAGGGTCTGGCCCTTAAAATACAGGAGAGGGTGATTGTTGCTGCCCTAAGTGACTATACTGCAGCTGGTCAGTGCAGAGATCCCCTCCTTCCAGCTGGTAGATGCTCTCCTCCTTCCTCTACGTAGTATGCTATTATGGCTGCAGGATGCTGGGTTATTTTTCTTTTTTTTTTCTGTTTGTTTAGTTGGTGCTGTTTCTAGTTTGGGAAGAAAATGTCTCTGCTGAAACCATGGTGGGCAGAGGAGTGTCTGTCATGTTCCCGTGGCCATGGAGCTGTTGTGCTGCCTGCGTTTATTCCACCTGCACAACGATGCTGCGTTTCAGCAGCTGAGCTGTGTCTGCTGAATTCTTCAGTGGAACACCTGGAGATACCACTCTGGAGATATTAATATCATTAGACGTTTGGACAGAGGTCAGAGCTGTAGGTTCAACCACTTCTATCACAAACTTCCAGTGTAACTTTAGACAAAGTGTTTTAACCTCTTACACCTCATCCCTGCCTCCCATCTTCAAAATACAGATATCTAAATCTTTCTCTTACCCACTTGGATTTTAAGTTCTTTGGAGCAAAAGGTTTTTTTTACAACATGCATAATAGTCTCTCTTTAGGCTTCTGAGCATCACCATACCATAGACAGACAGTTTCAGTTAATATTAAAGCTGATCGCTTTTAGTAAGTGATGATCTAATGACGCTCTTTGTAAGAGGATGAGAGCTCTGCTTCGAGTCCTGTTCCAGTTCTTCTTATATCAGTATCTTCTGTACCTCTTAAGTTCCCCCTCCTGTTTCATATTCTTTTTTTCCCTTGAATTCTTTCATGCTGTGCTGCTGTGGCAAAACAGCTGCCATGGAGCACCTCAGCCTTGACATACATGTATGTGGGCAATGGGAGGTGACAGATGGGAACAAAGTCCTCTTGTCTGGGAACAGAACCCCAACTTCATAATCCAAAGTCTTCAGTCAAGAAGGATTTTAACTCCTAAGTTTCTGTTGACACCTCGGGCTGTATCCAAACACTGAAGGAGCACGGTGGAAGGGCAGAAAACCACAATGCACCCAAACCTTCACAGATATTTGACCTGCAAGAGTCACCTACATGTGCCCAGGAGCTCACCCTCTGTCATCTATGGAGACAACCGTTTCCGAGGGCTGTGTAACATCTGAGCACTTACATACAACAAGTAGAATATTTACAAATGCACCCAGTTGAGGGAAAGGGTCTCTGTAATTGTCTTTCACTTCACCAACATCCCTAAGAAGGAATGTCCTCTTTCTCTGGTAGATAGCTCCAGCAGAAGCACCATAGGACCCGTTGCCATGGAAACAAACCCTTTTCCTTCTTATATTTCAATAATGCATTGAAGGTTTTCAGGACCTTTTCCCCTTTTTCCTCTGCTTGGCCTTTTAGCATTTACTGTGCATCATATGCTGGAAGTGCAATGCTCTTATTCTTCAGAACCCAAACAAAAAACAACGTGCAAAATTGTTCTTCCATCTCAGCTGACTCTTTCTCTGCCATCCTTCCCTCTCATTCTTTGTCTCTGTCATTTGATGGTTTAGGCTTTCTATGGCAATCTAACTCAGAAACAGCAATTTGCTTTGTGTGGTACAAAGTTCTTGTGCCTGTGCCCAAAAGCTCTCCCCAAGGGTGAGGGAGAAGCCCTGCTGCCGTGGACTTGTCTTGCAGATGAAGTTTTTCCCCATTACACAATGCAGTTGAATGTCTTTTGGGGTATTGGGGGTGAGGAGGCAGGAGGTGTAAGGATTTCCGCTCATGGGAAGAAAGTGATGAAATGTGCTTTCACAGCAATGATTCCCATCTCTGGAGCTTCAATGCCTTACAGCCTCTGCTGTGACACCTACAACCCCAGCCTGCTTGCTTCCTTGCATGGAGCTGGGTGCACCTGCGTATTAGGACCTCAGTTGCTGAGCAGCACAGCAGATGAAAGAAGAGATCTAGGAGCAGGTGAGCACTTTAGAGATGGTCCTCACTCTGCTGTGCGGCTGCTGCTTCCCTCGCATAGTCCCTTCGTCTAACAAGCCCTGCAGTTCCCCCTAAACAATGCATGTCCCAATGCAGCTCCTCCCTCACCGTCCACAGGCGACTCCTGGCTCGTGAAAACCTTTGTACCTTTGTGAAGGATCTTATTACGGTGATGACCATGGTGCATCCCCTCAGCATTCACGGGCTGCACTTCAGATAAATATTATTGTGAGCCCATCCTGGAGGCACCACTTCCCTCCACGCTTTATGTGCCCCTCCACAAGCACAGCTTTGGGTACCTTTGCTCTTACCTGCGAAGTTGACTACAAAGGATGTAGTGTGTTTGCGTTTTGTTGCTTCTGAGTCTGTGGGAATAACTGTCAGCCCTAAAGGGCAGTCAGTGTTTTCTAGAAGATTAAAAAAAAGAAAAAGGCAATTTATTTGAATACAGCGGGGGTTTGGACAGCACTGAAGGCATCCTCTGACCCATCAAAAGAATAAGCTAGGACATCAAAAAGGACTTGAGAATGCACAGAGTTACTGCGTTTACCTGCCAAGAATAAGAATCGGAGCTGGATCTCATAGCTGAGATACTGAGATGGGATGACAAGAGAGCAGAGAAACAATGACCAGTCTTAACAGGTGTTGGGCCCGCTGCAGAAAGAGAAAAAAATAAAAGGATGGGTTTCCTACTATTCAAATTGCTCCTCTTTGGTAGTATAGGAACACATGCCCTAAAGAAGTCATCAACCGTCAGCGCTAACTCCCCATCATCTACAGCAACTGGCCCACTCCTGGAGAAGGGTCAGAGGGGAGCATTACCAGAGCCCAAAGTGTGCGCTGCTGGAAGGCTCCAGACTGCGACAGCACGGCGTACGCATGTGGATGCCTTCCAGGGAGATCGGCCTCTGCTGTGCTCTTGTCGGTGCTCTCAAAGGGAGCCAGGCTGACCTAAGTCATTATTTGGTTAGGAGACCCATAACTTGGGCTAGAAAAAGGTTTTGATGGATTTAGCGTCGGCGAAATTCCCACAGAGTCTGTGAAAAACGTTGTTCGCAAGTCAAGGGTGTGCATTTGGCTGTGGGAGGTGCCCTCTTTCTGGGGAGCAGAACCACAACGCTGAGCACTTGAGGTGGTGGAAGGCTTTGCTCCCCAGGTTCAAATGACACAGGGAGGCAAAAGTGCTAAACCACACTCTGAGTTCAGAGTCTAACAACAGAATTCTCTACCGCCAAGGAAAGTGCTTGAGACTAAGCCACTATGTAATTGCATTGTAAACTCATAATTACTTATTGTGTTTCCTTCCAAAGATGCAGGGCTGAACAGAGTGTCTCTTATTTTGTAGCCATTACTGATAATGAATGGCTTAGTTAAAGCTTAGTAAAGATACCCTTGGTCAAAGCCTCTATTTTTCCAGCGTGGACTAGAACTTAATATTTTTGGCCACAGCCCAAAGAGGTGACATTTCAAAGTATGAATAAAACTAGCATAACAACTTGCAATCGTGCAAGGACAGCTAAGATCTACATTTCCTGTAATTCCTTCTGTTGTTTGCCGTTTTTCCTTATGATCTGGATCGTCTCCGTTTGGTTAAACAGCCAAAGAAAAAGGCAAGAACCATCTTTCTGAAAGAGTTTTGTCTAGGGCCTTGCACAAGAGCTGTTGGGGACCGCTGCTGGGCGCCGAGGTGTGGAGTCCCACCAGCAGAGGTGAGACTACCGCTGCGATGAGACGAGCAGAGATGGACCGCATAGAGCTGGGAGGGTGGTCCCCTGGGAAATGTAATCATCACGCTGGTGCCAGTGGCAGCTAGTGGCACAGGAGTTTAAATCCCCATCATCAGGGTTATCAGAGAGCGATCAGGGCTGGCAGGAAAAAGGGAAGCAGTTTAAGCAGATGGGATACCTTTAATCTTCCTAGTAGTTGTGTTTGTGCGTTGGTGCCATGAGGGCAAATAATCTGGACATCTAAATCCCTTGTCTACACTTGGAGCGTATCCAAATGGATGTCAAGGTAAACAATCACAAATCCCGGCTTGGACTGTCTACCCTTGGGGCCTCCAGCAATGTCATCAGGCTGGGTGGTTGTGGACTGTGGTCCCTGCCAAATGTGCGCAGGGCTTACTCCGAATATGCCCTTTGGAGCAGAGCAGCCTTCCTGGCACGGGTTGTGAGAGCCAACCCCTGCCCTGGCACCCGAGGCAGCCTGCAGCCTCGTCTTGCAGTGGAAAGGGGCTCTGGGATTGATGAAGAGCAGGAATTTGGGACAGCTGGGAGCGCGTCTGTGACAACCTCTCCCAGGAGGTTTTGTTTTCATACCGTTTTCCCCAGATGAGGGTCTGTGCTTTTCAGACGGCAGCAACGTGAGGCTGCGGGGGCTTGACTGGACTCCCTGCAGCCCTTCACTGTGCTCTGGGGCTGCCTGGCTTCAAGGGTGTAAATCGGCAGAGATGTTTGGCGTGCGGTAGGAGGCCAGTCTGCTTTCTGGGCAAGAAGGCGACTGCCTGCGGGTGCAGTTTGATTGCAGTAGGAGCAGAGAGCGGACGTGCCTCTGCCCACCAAACCAGAGTCCCCATTAGAGGTGCATCCTCCAGTCACCCCACGCCAACCCAGCACCGCTTGGCCCCTTTCATCCCAGAGCCCAGAGCTGTCACGCTGCTGTCTCAGAGCTTAGACGATTCCTGTTTCGCTACCTCGCCGGAGGCTGCAGAGCAGCCCCAGCCCACCTTGCTTCTGTAGCCCCCTCCCCGGCCCCTCCTAACTCCTTCTGAGCTGGTACAGCAAGTCCGCCACAACCCCCTCAGTGCCCTTTTTTTTCCAAATGTGTCCCTCTTTTCTTGTCAGTGACAATTTCTGCTGGTCAGTGTGGCTGGTCCCGTCCCAGTCACCCCTCACCTGCCTCCCCACGGGAACGACAGCTCCAGAGCATCCTGCAGATGTGCAAACAGCTGGACGCAGGAACCACTTGCCAAAATTCCTCCTCTGGATGAATCAAAGACCACAAAAAAGATGTGTCTAGGGAAGACTTGACCTATGCCAGTCCTATTGCTGTTGACTTCTGCTAGGGGTACAGTAACTTCATCTTACTATTTATTTTTTTTTAACTCTATCATGCATTTGTTTAAAAAATGAAGGGGTTTGGGCGGAGGAGACCGAACTAATTGGGCATTTGGGCCAAGTTTGTGAAAAGGTCTTGGGATTTTGAAATAGTTCATTTTGCCACAGCTAAAGACTTAATTTGGGTGATTTTGGAATAGGACTTAAAAACACTGAAAAATACAAATATTGTTTCAAAAAAAGTGACCTTGCTGAAAACAAGAAAAATAGGAACATCTTTTCAGAGTGATTAGATAACTCTAAACTGTAAGGGGGGTCGGTGTGGAAAGAATAAAAGGGGTCAGGCTGGATCCAACATAAAATACTTTTCTTAAAATCTGCTTAAAGATATTGTTTTGAGTTGCATATTATTGGAGGCTATATAAAAACGAATAAACATCTCCCCAGCTCTACTTTACACAACAGTGAGAAATGCTAGAGGAGGACTTGCATGCCTTTGAATGGAGACAACCTTATTTTTGTATAATACAGGAAGAAAGAGGCAGTTACGATGCGGAAGAATGTACAACCTCTAAAGAAAAGAATAGAGGGGAAAAAGAAATACGGGGGGTAAAGATATATCCTGTCAGCAAAAAGGAAGCTTTGCTAATATGTGTTTGTTTTATGGTGATATGTTTTATTAATGACTTTCTAAACACTGTTTGGGCTTGTTTAAACAGCAGTTTTATACAGATGTAACTAAATCGGTTTACAAAACAATTGAATTAAGCCAGGCAATCTCTTAGAGCACAGACACCTGTATCATAAGTGTTTATATTGGCTTAGCTCGTCTCAGTAAATCATCCTTCCTTCGCTGCCCGGCTTCTTCCCACAGCAGCCGTTTGATCACACTGCAGGTGGCTTTGCCTCCCTCCCTCCCTCTGGGGTTTGACCCCATCTCTGAGCAGCAGAAGAGCGGGGAGAAGGACGGGCTGAGGGCAGGGCTGTCTCCCTGGTGGGCTTTTCGGAAGGTGGATCCTGAGGAGGAAAAAGAGGCAGAAGGGAGGGCTCGTGGCTTTGCAGATGCGATGCCAGCATCAGCTCAGAGATGCAGCTTGCAGCCGACCACGGTGGAGCGCCAGCTCTCCCAACAGCCATTTTAGTTGCAGGAGCTCAGACCTAAGCAAAAAAGAAGGTTTTTTTTTCAGAAAGCGTGCAGGGCACATGAAGACGCTACTTCTTCATGTTTTGTTCCTGTGGTGGCTAATTTCCCCCTGCCCCAAAATGTTTTGTGAAAATTTCTTTTTGCCCAGGTCGCAGTGATGCTGTGGTTGTACAATTCCCTTGGGATCACACTGAAGCAGAATTCCTCGATGGCTTCTGCAGCGTGGGCCCCAGAGAGGTACAGAGCAGCGAGTGCCCTGTTCCAACCAACCTCTGTTGGTCGACATTCCTGATGTTTTTGCACCTTCCCGCAGTCTCCTCGTTGCCCGTCCCCACACGTTAGCAGGTGACATTTCAGCTTCGCCCCGTGACTGATGCGCGAGGAGGAGGGGAAATGGTGGCCAGGGTCCGTGGTGGAGCCAGATGGTTCCCAGCACCCTTCTTGGAGGATCGGCTGCCTTGCAGTCAGCCTGGCTTCTGGTGCAGCACCTGAGGGTGCTGCGCGTATCCGGGCATCCTCAGGTGATGTTGCTGTGTGGAGAGACAGGGAGTGGAGCTTTCCTGCAGTATGACAAGCGCAGCTGTTAAAAACCACTTATGTAGGCCTTCAGTCAGGAAGGAGGAATGGTTTTGTGCCCCTAACCAGTGTCTGGGTAACATTATTTTTTCAGTGTTAATTTTGTAGTGACCTGTTGTAGGTGTCCCCCACAGTGCAGGAGTGGTGTCCCAGGGTGGACCAGGATGAGCCTGTGCCATCAGACCCACCGGCCCCTCGGGACTCGGTGGGACCCTGGGGTGGAGGCTGAGAGGAGACCTGATCACTCTCTATGATGACCTGAAAGGAGGGTGTAGCCAGGTGGGAGTCAGTCTCTACTCCCAAGTAACAAGCGATAGGACAAAAGGAAATGGCCTCAAGTTGTGCCAGGGGAGGTTTAGATTGGATATTAGGAAGAATTTCTTCACAAAAGGGCTGTCAGGCGCTGGAACAGGCTGCCCAGGGAAGTGGTGGAGTCACCATCCCTGGAGGTATTTAAAAGACGTGTAGATGCGGTGCTTAGGGACATGGTTTAGTGGTGGCCTTGGCCATGCTAGGTTAAAGTCTTTTGTCTTGAAATGAGTCAGTGGTCGCGATCTCCCCCTGCCACCTTTACCTTTCCCCCAGTTACCGCTGATTTCTGCTGACTTTAAACTTCAGGTGGCAACTTTCCAGCCTAATGATGTTCTGGGGTAGGGTGTTCCTCTTTATCAGTCTTCAGTTGCACTTCAAGGATCTTAGTAGTTCTCAAGCATGCAGATTTAAGAGCGTACTACTGAGAGTCCAGCTTTTGGCTTATCAGTTCCCTCCTCATCACATTCTGCATTCCTTAGGTCAAGCTGCTCTTTTGGTCTGAGAAATTGGTTTTTCTCCTCCACCCATCCATTTGTTTCTCATCTACATCAACCCTGAGGCTGGACTAGGGCTGGGCCTCCGAGCCACCAGCTCCCCGCACTGCGCCTCCCCTTTGGGGCTGGGTTTGCAGGGACCCCCGCCTGCCCAGCCCCTCGCCACCCTCCCTTGCCTGGTGGCAACAGCTCCTGTCCCTTTATTAATTTCTGCTTCACACTTCCTCTCGCCTAACCTCGCCGCTGCAGCCGTCCAAGATGCTCGCTCTCACTAGGGCATCTTTCCCAATCTGGTACATATCAAGCTAAATGAGGCATAATTAGGAATAATTATGACATGACATGGTCTGGAATGAGAAGCAGATGGGGCTTCCCTCAGGATGCTCCAGGTTGGATTCCAGGGAGGAGGGGACGGGGACAGAGGGGGGACATGGCAGTCTTCCATGGTTTCCTACCTTTCGTCACCTCCTCTGGCAGGGGCTGGAGACAACGTCCTGGCCAGCAACGTGCTGCAGCGAGACCAGCGTACGAGGTCTGTCCTGCCTTGGTCACTGTGGTTATTCTGTCGCGGGTTTACAAGTCGCTCATTCAGCATTAGAAGAGCAATGTGTGCTATCTCTCTGATTCTTCCTTCTATGCAACATTAGTCCTCATTTTACAGCAATGTATGGAGTTTTTCTCTAGGAGGGAGGTGGAAAAGGGAGAATTGAGGAGTGTTGGCTCTTTGGTCCAGGCAGAAGACTCTGGTGCTGAAGTGCAGAGGTCAGGAAGATGTTTTCATCCATCCTTTGTGCCCCTTGTGAAGAATGCTCTGTGTTGTATGGAGGGCTGTGGGTGGGCGGCGATGATGGAGAGGTGCTGGGCACTGCTAGGAAAAGGGATATTTAAAGGAAGCTGCAGCCTTTGGCTCTTCTGGGAAGATGCTCCTTAGAAAGGGGGTAAGGGAGATGTTTCTGGCACATTTATTAGTGTTGGTGCCTGCACAGGGACAGGATGGAACATGGGTTTTGACTGGAGATGTGTGGTGCAGTGGATCCGTGGGGCTGTGTTGTGGAAGGGTAAGGGTGAAAGTGTTAGTTGTCAAGTGATCATCCATTTCTCATTAAAAACTGATGTCATCCACAAGAAAATCCAGAACTAAGGGAATCTATAACCACTCTCTTTTCCCATTACAATAATAGGAGATGTTGGAAGCTTTGTCGCTGGCATTTGTTGCTCTTGCATAGCTGGGTACATCCCTCTGGGGAGAGAGACAAACCTTAGCACACAGGAGGTTGTGATCGCATGGGGCAGACTTCAACGCCGACTAAAGCACTGCAATTTTGTGTCTCTTTAGCTACCTTGCTGCCTGGAGGCAGAGACAGGAGGCAAGAGGCCAGACTAGCCCAGGTCTCAGACCAGGTTGTTGGGAGTCAGAACGGGTGGCAATACAGGAGCATCGTGCTGCTGTCACCTCACCTGCCCTCTGCCCTCCCATGCCCCCGAGGCAATACCTGACATGCAGAACAACTGGTTTTCTTGGGTGCTGAGGCCCTGGCAGAGGTTGCCCAGAGAAGCTGTGGCTGCCCCATCCCTGGAAGTGTTCAAGGCCAGGCTGGATGGGGCTGTGAGCAACCTGGTCTGGTGGGAGGTGCCCATGGCAGGGGGCTTGGAATGAGATGGGCTTTAGGGTCCCTTCCAACCAAACCATTCTGTGATTCTGTGATTCTTCCACCCCTTTCTAAACAACCTTGGCTGCAGGAAAAGCATCCAGAGGGAGCAATTTCTTCCCTTTCCTCTGGGATAAATCTTACTTTCTGAGAGGCATTTTGCACTTAGTTTTTCAAGCAACCATTCTCTAAGCTGCTCCTGCCTTTGGTTACCAAATTTGTAGATTTGCTGTTCCCAGTAAAAAGTCTTTTTTTTTCTACAAAATGAAGGTGAAATGAGATTTTTCTTAAGAATATTGTGGGAGACGGATGGGTGCATCCAGGAGTACTCAGGAGCTGTAGGCTGGTTCTGCTCGAACAGACGGTCATCCCCTGTCTGCTCCTGTTCAGCCAATGCTGCTTGTGACATCTCCAGTAGCCCACATGGTTGAATTCAGCCTGCTGACCGCTACTGTTGCCATCTTGGGGTAGATTAGCTAGCATCAGGTCTTCTTGCTTGTTGCAAGGTGTCTGCCATGTCCATATGTGAACGAACTGCTCAGTTCAACAGTGGATTTGCAGAATAATTCCTCCTGAGGAGCTGCCTCTGCGCTGTGATAGTGCTGACTGTAGGTTTTTAGTTTGCTGGGACTTGGAAGCTCTGGCTTTGTCAAAGTCGATGGCTTCTTGACATTTTTCCTGGTGAGTGGGAATGAAAAGCAGTATTTCTGAATTTTCCTCTGCAGGGAATTTTCAAAATGAAACTGAAGAATCACTTCTGGAAAATCAGTCTTGTCATCTCCGAGTTCTTTAAAAGTGCCATGCTGTTAACATCTTTTCATGCCAGAACAGTTGAAATATCTATTATTCTTATTTCATTTTCAAAACCACAAAAGAGAAGATTTTTCTCAGTATCTCCTGAAACCCCTTTTCTAGAATAGCTGCTTCTGTTTCTTTTGTAGTGAAATATTTCCACACACTGATAGAAAAGGAGGGTGGGTTTACCTTGTTCAACTTGACTCATAGAAAAGTTAGGCATTTAAGCACAGCTTCTTGTTTGGGGTCCTTTCACAGTCAGGGAGAGAAACGCGAATGAACAACATGCTCCAGTGAGGTCATGCTGTAACTGGAGCAAGATGAGGGATACCTCCATCTCACAGAGCACTGAGCGAGTAGTACTGCCCACTTCTTGTTTGTTTGGTGGTCAGACCCACTGAATCACCCTCTGGGTGTTCCTCTTTCTCCCCTTTTGCTATAGAGGGAACCCAAATGGTTAGTTTTGTCCAGATGCCTAGTTGTCAGAGAGCTAAAATTAGTATGATAAATGTTACCCCACAGGTCTAGTTCAAATTTAAAAATGGGAATTAGATGTTTATGTCATTTGGACATTTTTGAAAATGTCCTCACTGGTAAACGCAATCATCAGTACCCTGTTTACCTCTTGAGTATGCATGAGTGAAGCTTGACTACTTCAGGAGATATTGTTTGGCTTCTCGGAGAGTATTTCTCATGAGCATAATGCTGTGGTTTGCTTATACACTGTGACACATGCTGTGTTCACACACACTGATTGTGCCCCCCTTGGGCATCCTGGATAGCACTTTTTCTGTGATGGCATCTTTCATCATGTCCAGTTTTAAGAACTATCTTCATCAGCAAGACAAACTGGGGAACATTTTACGCTAGACTCATTCTAAGAATAGAAATCTGTTGGATATCTATGCAAGATGCCTCCTGGATTTATTGCCTTGTGGGCTCTTGGATCGTCTCTTGGAAGTATAGGTAGATACTCTCTTTGAAACAGATCAAACTGGAAGACTCCTCTGGGCTGGCTGTTTCATAGAGCCCCACAGGTTATAGACTTATAGCAGTATATTTACCTTGAACTTGCCAAGTGCTGGGTTCTGGCAAGCCTTCCAGGTGAGTTTCCTACAGTTTGTAGCAACTGAGAGAGAGTGGGGACAATCCACATGAATGGTGGTTATAGATTGGAAATACCTTCCCTGGGCTGCTGGACACCTAAGGGTCAGCATCCATGATGTAGATACCAAATAATCAGATTTAGAAAAGATATGTGTGCCTAAGGTTGGCTTCTCGTGTGATCTATAGATACCCCCAGGTAAGCTAGTGAGAGTCTACCTCTCTTCAAAACTACTTTTTTTTTTTTTTTTTTTTTTTTTTTTTTATAA
>NW_009596377.1:60748-85343 GCF_000690535.1 Cariama cristata
TGCCTTTATCTGCATTTTTGGATTTCTGGATATTTTTGTAGATATGATTGACTCTCATCTCTATCATTCCAGCTCCAGTTTGAAAAACCCAACCTGGCATAAGCAAACATCTATTCTAGTTCCTCTTGGTGAACAACAGATAATGCAAACTACCTCCCCTTTCTCTGTGTCTTCTGCACATTTTGGCACTTATCAGCTGCTACAAGGACACAGCTTTGCCTGGAAAAGTTGGGAAGAAGCACAGTATTAACTGTTCAGTGATCAAATATTGTAGAGTCTCCTGGTTACTGACCATTCCCACAGTGGTTTTGTTCTGGCTTCATCATCCTCAGTCGTAGCAGCTGGTAGGATGTGCGCCAGTGAGGATATTTGCTGCTCAGCATACAGCTGAGTTTCACCTTCAGACCTTGATTCTGTCATCAATTTAAAGATTAAATGCTACCTCTCTAAGTGAGTGTCAGAATCACCACAAAAATCACTGAGAGGTAAGAGACATAATCCCTTAGGAGTGTCTCATTGATCCTCCCATGCTTCCCAAGCAGCGTGTAGTCCTGAATGCATGACCGTCCATTTCTCCAGATTAGTTGATTTAGTTACACATCCCTTGGGCTTCTCAGGGGGGAAATTTGTATCCTTGGAAAGAAGCAAAAGTCAAATAAAAGCTACTCCAAGCCATACCAAACAGCATTACTCGCTGCAGTAAACTGTAGGTGTCTCCCGGGACTGGAAAGCAGCTATTTCTCTTGGTCCTGCCGAAACCTGTCTCCAGTGGAGCAGTGTATGCTCTGCAGCTTGGATATTGCTGCTGGCATCCAACACGGGGTCTAAAAGCTGCTGTGCCGGAGAAAGAGCTTTCTTTATGTCCTCCTTCGGAGGGTCTGGGACCACAGTCCCCCTCCAGCCAGCTGGTGACCGCGGGTGCCGACGTGCAGCGCCCTTGGGAATTGTTGACAGATGCCCTGCATATTGCATGAGTGATGCTCTCCCAAGGAAACATCCTCTTTTCCCCTTCTTTGCTCCCCCCCCCCCGACCCCTTCTTCCCTCTCTTCATGTTTTCTGAAGTGTTTCTTGTTTTCTGGTATTTAATCTGTGACGAGCAAAGGCGGTTTGTCCTGCGTGTAAGGCATGCAGGCAGCAGTCATATTACTGGGGTGGTGCTCGTGGGCATTTTCTCTAACAAAAAACTGTTGAGAAAAGTTTTTTTCCTCTTGATTTTTTCCTAATTGCCGAGGGGACATGCAGTGTCCCTCCCCCGGTGGCCGTGAGTCCCGGCGCGCCCCCGCGGCTGGGTTCGGGCGGGTGCGTGGAGCCCCCTGCTGGGCACGGAGTTTGCAAATCTTGGTGTGATGGTTTTGTCATTGTTTTCCCCCACATTTTTACCGGTTCTATTAAAAATGGTATTGTTCTGTTGCCCAGTAATGTTTACTTGGAAAATTGCCTTGGCCGGAGAAATGCCGTATTTACTCTGCGGGCGAGGGATGCTGTTGCTCTGCAGTTAAACGAAATTCAGGGAGTATTTTGGAGTTGGAATTAATTTCAAATTAGCATGTACTGAAACCTTGACTTTGCCATAACATTTCCTTTTAAACCTCCAGCTCAGGGGCAGGTATTTAACTGCTCTCTGAGGGGGCTGACTCTGTGGAGGAGAACAGGGAAAGCGGTGGAAGAAGGGGAGAGGAAGGACACGTGAAGAGTCAACACAGAGTGCTGCTGCATTTTCTAGACGAAAACCTTCCTTCAGCCTCCTCTTCTTAAGTACTTTAGCTGGCTGGCTAGTTACCCCAGACTCTTAAAAACCCTTGGTTAGACCAGAGGGACATCTCCTCTGCCGTCATGCCCCCAAGAGACGTCATGATCAGAAGGCAGTTCTCCCAGGTTAGACTCACATCTTGCACTCCAGGTGTGCTGATCCCTGTAAAACCAAGCTTTTTGTCTGGACCCGAAACCCAAACCTTCCCCCTCGTGCTGTTGTCAGACTTTGACCCTCCCACAGGCTGCAGGACATGATGGAGGTTGTCTCTATCTAGAGAACAGGAGCCGCTCCCCTTTAAGAAATCACAGGGTACAGTCAATTACGACTTAAACACTTCCCTCAAGATGTCTGTCATGCAAGGTCCTGCATCCACGTCTTCCTGGGACATCCCAGTACAAACCAATAAAGGACCTCTGGAAGAAACTGCGGCCTTCTGAGTGGGGCAGGGGTCCATGTGTGGGGCTGACCAGCGACAGGCTGCCTGCAGCGGGAATCCAGCAAGGAACAATGAGATATTTCCTTTTTTACCAGCTGAGGGAGGAGGCAGCCGCACCCTTGGGAGGAAGAGGCAAGGGTCAGCTTGGAAGGAAGGAAGGAAGGAAAGAGACTGACTTGCAGCCGGAAAAGGGTAAATACTGCGAGAGAGGGCAGATGTGATCTTTTTGGTATTCAACATGCATAATCTTTTCTCTGTGTGCTTACGTGTGTGCACATCCTGGGGAACTTAAAAACCTGTTCTCAGAAGGCTCAGAGAAACCTATGCCTTTCACCTTTGGGGGCAAGGCAGCCACGTAGCCCCTTTGGGGTGCTGGCAGCGAGCTCATTGCTCGGCGGTTGCAGGAGGGATTACGGAGGATGCGATGAGTCCGAGGGCAGCTGAGGAGCAGCCGGCGGGGAGGGCTGGGTCCAACCTGGTGCTGCTGCTCCTGCCATCACGCCAAGAACTGCAGCAGATTGGGATTGATTGCTTTCTGGGCAGGCACCACCCCAATCTGGTTGCTAAAATGCTGCCTATTTGCACATAAGTGGGGAAAAGAATTATTGTGGTCACTTACGAAATACCGCTCTGGCAGCACTAGGTGTCTGAAGACCCAGCCGCGGGAGCTGGCAGTTTGTATAAATTTTCCCATGACTTGGGTTGAGTTTTCGTCTTGTTGCTGAGCTGGGTGGAAGCCGTATGGGTCAGGAGGAGGACTGGGAGCCAGGCTGTTCTCAGCTTGCTGACCTGATTGTGGTCTAAGTAATCTCAGTCACAATTTTCTCTTGCATTGAATAGCGATAATAGCCATTACCTGCCCTTCCCGGCTGCTGGGAAAATGGAATAGTTAATCAATTTGAAGATGGTATGATATTGCAAGTCAAGCAGATCTGGGCCTGATCTACCTTTGGCAGAGAGATCTGGGTGATACAGTAGAGGGCATTAGGATCTTGTCTGTGACATAATGCAGAGGTGAGGGACTTGATGGCCCTTCTCTAGTCCAATAATCTGTATCAAGCAAGAGCGTTTTAGTTCCCTTCTTATCACAGGATCGTTAGCATTTTCACAATGATATGGCTTGATCTGAACCGATGATCTCGCCTTTCTTTAGTCTCCTAAGCCAGCCCCTGATACACGCTAAAAAAGGATTCTTTCTTTTCCCATCTCAGAGAGAATAAAAATCAAATCCCTACAGAACAAAGAACCTCGAAGCGCTACTGAGCAGTAGGAAGCCAAGTCAAGCCATTGGACAGCATGAGAGCTTTGAAAGCCTGGATTAAATTGCCATCTCGCTGAAGGCCCCTCCTGAAGAGAAGAGATGTCACAGATGTCACCTTTCACTCGGAGGTGGAAAGTTGGCCGCCCCAGAGGGCGCAGGGAGGTGTGAGGGAGGCAGGCAAGGAGGGGAAGGGACAGGGCTGGTGCCACACTGCGGGCTCCTACCAGGAGCTGAGTGCGCTGGGTTAAGCAATTTGCAGCAGCTGAGATGGTCTGTGCTGGCTTATGAGGTGCAGAAGAAGTCTGTCCCAGCCCTCGACCAGGCGACCAGCTTACCCAACTGTCCGTTCTCTTTTTTGTTCGCTCAGACAGCAGCTGGCTGTTCTTCCCCATCCTGGACAGCTTTTAGACTTCTGGGGTGATAAGGGGCACAGGAGGAAAAAGAGGTTATTTTGCTCCAGAGAAATAATAGGATTTTATTGTTGTTTTTGAACATTGTAAAAAAAAATATTAAAAAATTGTTCAGAACTCCTTCTAAAATACAAACAATCTTGGCTTTCTCTGTTGTCTGGAATTAGGGGCTAGTATGCCACCGAGTTTTTCCTTTGGGGTCTGCAGAAGTACTGTGGTTTACATCCTGCAGACAAATGGCCTTCTATTCAGAGATTGTAGCCTCATCCACAGAAAGTACGTTCCTTTCCCATGAATCAAAACTTCAGGATCCGACTCAAGAAAAAAGCTCCGTTCTCTCCCTCTCTTCCCCCCTAGCCAGGCATGATCGCATTTTCTCACACGCCTGCTGATGAGAAGAGCTGGGTACCTACCTCCAAAGTGGTCTCTGTCCCCCGTAGCTCTGCTCTCTTCTCCCAGCTGCCGCGGGGCCGAGGGCTGCTGGACCCACCGCGGTGCTGCCCGCCCTGCTCCCACCAGGCAGGCAGAGCTCTCTCTTCAATAACCTACGCAATAGCCTTAAGCCATTACGCTGTGGCT
This sequence comes from Cariama cristata, assembly GCF_000690535.1. Taxonomy (NCBI): domain Eukaryota; kingdom Metazoa; phylum Chordata; class Aves; order Cariamiformes; family Cariamidae; genus Cariama; species Cariama cristata. The sequence continues at coordinate 65,189 of NW_009596377.1, forward strand.
GCTACTCTTATTTCGTGACATCGGGGTCAACGCTTACTGTATTCACATATGTGACTCTGTAGGTCAGTGCAAATCAGCCCAGGAGGAACTTTTCCACTAACATTATTGGGAACTTTCACCTGGAGCGACCGGGAGGAATTGCTCTTTGTAATCTGCATCCCTCCCGCTGCAGCAGGGATTTGGGGCAGGGACAGGAGGGAGGGCCCTCTTCCACCTCAGCAATGACAGCACGAGAATTTGGTCTATGTGTCTTTTAGGGCGGTTGCTTTCCTGATGTTTTCCTGACAAAGCTCTTAACTCCTTTTATTGATGTAATAATTGATCTCCTGACAGTGCAGCCTGAGATGCTGCTAAGCATTTCTGATGGGCTCAGACTAAATAGCACACGATTCCTCCATCGGCTGCGAAAACACCTCCCTGGAATTATCCTGTAGATGAGATAGGCTACCTCTGGCTTGTCTGTAGCACTCCAGAGGAAAGGGAGCACCCCACAGGACATTGTTTAGGGATAACCTTCCTGGAGGGATACTTTCTGCTTAATCCCTGCCCCTTAGAAGCTGTTTTGTATGTCCTGCGATAAACACAAAGCTCCTAAAAATTCCCATCCACTGCAAGATGCATGAATCCTGCTCTGCATTTTGCTAAACTCTTCACCTGAATGACATCTTCCAACAGCAAGTTCCATAAGTTATTTCGATGCCGTGTGGAAAACGTTTCACTGTGCCTGTCTCTGTTGTAACGGAATGCCCTTCCATTTCCTGCACAAGGAAGTAATTTTGCCTTCTCCTTCCTTTGATATTTTTATCTATTGCTCACTTATTTATTGCCTCTTGAAACCAAGCAAAGCCAATCATCTCTTTATGCCACCGTCTCTTTACTCCTCTGGGGTTTTGCCCTTCTGTTTCTGGTTCCGTTTCTGTGACGTCTTTCTTGATATCCTGGTCCCATTGAAGTCAGAGGCAAACTGAGTGGATGGCTTCGTTAGTGCCTGGGTTTCACTTCAGAAGCTCAGAGGCAGAGTGCTGTTTCAAGTGAAGGTGCATCACAGTTTTGTCTTCTGTATTTTCCATCCTATTAAGTACATTTAAAATCGATACATCCGCCTTTGCAAGTTACTGATGCTACCAGGTATTAGGGTTATTCCATACTTTTAGAGGAAGAAATGCCTAAGTGCTGTGATAACTTTAATTGCTTGTCAAGACATTTGCAAAAATTTAATAGTAGCTGCTGTTTGCCATCCAGAAAGTGCACTCAGGTTCTCCAGGATGAATTATGCTGGAAGAAGTGAATTTGTCATCCTTATCAAAATTATCAGCTTGCTTTACTTTCCATAAAGATAACGATTTCAACTCAGCAAAGTGATTTCTGTGTTTTCGCCCTGAAGTCCTTCATGCTCTCCAAAGAGTTAAATCCATCACATGCTTGACGTTGGCCTCAGAGATTTTACAAGGATGAAAACTGGTGTTTAGTGGTGTTAACTTTTTCTTAAAGGATAGTAGTCTTTGCTGTGGGTACCTAGGTCTGTATTTAATTGAGGGAGAACATGCTTGAAAAGGTACGGTTGGCTTCAGCTCTGTGATGTCTGAGGCACGGAAAAATGAATCACCAGGGTGGAAGAATTGCTTGCGCTTTTTTTCCCTCGATAGCCCCAGCATGGTGTCAGGCTGGAACCTGCACATCTATAGCTTCAAACCAGTTCTGGATATGTAGATGCCACGTGGATCCCCCGTTCGCTTGCAGGTCAGACGGCAGGCCTGGCATGCCATGTGCAGGCTGCTGAAGATACAGGGGCACAGCCATTCACGAATTCTGAGCTGGTTTTCTGCCCTCTCCCCTTGGTTCATCGATGTAACTTCAGGCCTCTTTCCTGGATGGGAATTCCATCACCGTGAGATCTCAGACATTTGGTCCCTAACCGATTTGGAGTAAATAAATAGTGAAAATGATGGTAAGGACGAAGACAGCAATAAAATTCTCCTGGAAACAGTGAAACCAGAGTCTGAAGGACAAAGATCAATGTGCCTATGAATGGGTACGGGTGGGTTAGGAGGCTGCTGAGCTCACAATCTGTTAGACTGACCAGAACGGCTTCATTGTCTCTTCTTATTCCCCTCCTGGTTGGTACCCATCTGCTTTCTCTTGTCTTAGCATATTAATTTAGGCTTGTAATTGCATCCCATCATCAAAGGGAAATAAAAAGGCTTCTAAAATAAATGAGTGTTGGAATTTAACCCCATCCATAAAACACTCCAGTTCTCTTGCTGCCCCTCAGCTCTGTTCCCCAGTCGCACTCCTGGCTTTGCAGCTCTGCCAGACAGATACCTCCCTGCATTTCTCACTCCACTTGTCCACACTCCTGCCACCCTGCTCCCATCCTCCTGGCCCACGTCTCGTGTCCGTGGCTGTGCACTGCTGCGAGGACTCCTGAGCAGAGCTGGGACCTCAGGAGCCTGTGGTGTGGTGTTTGTTTGTGGGGGTCTCCTTGAGCCATTGATGTACTCCTGTTGAAGGGAAGATGGTAGACAAGGGTTTTCTTTCACATAGTCGGTGGCTGGACATTTACTGTTTTGCTGCCCTTCGGTAGGCTTCTCCCTGTTCAGCCCCATGACCTCCCACAACCTGTGCAATGGTCTCCCTCCTGGGAGCCTCCCAAGTGCCGTGCCTCTGAGACAAGTGCCCCTCTTGAAGACACTCTCCTTGGTCACTTGCAGCGTTCCTGGGGGGAAGGAGATGGGAGTTCATCGTCTTTATCCATCTAGGCTTGGTGGAATTAACCTGTCCTGTCAGAGACTTCGTTAACGCGACTCTCCAGGATGGTTCTCACAGCACTGAGGAAGAGGAGTGTGTGGAGAGGAGAGGGCAGCTGCCCCTCCATGAAGCTGTCTCAAGGCGTTTGGTGACTGCTTTCCCTCAAGGCACCATGCTCTCACAGAGGAGAGGACTGGGTGGCTTGCTTGTACTGTGGGGGCTTGAAGAGTCGCATTATGCACAGAGGCTCTCAGGTGTTTCACCGTCCCTGGAGATATTTAAGACAAGACTGGACATGGCACTCAGTGCCATGGTCTAGTTGACATGATGGTGTTAGGGCAAAGGTTGGACTTGGTGATCCCAGAGATCTCTTCCAACCAAATCGATTCTGTCATTCTGTGTTGCACAGAGGCATCAGAGGATGGAGATGCTGGCTCTGGGAGACTTGTTGGTGGGTTGAGAGGCTCCAGGCAGTACCCTGATGCTTGAGTCACTTGGACTACAGGTGCCCTGGGGGTCCTAGAAGGATTGGAGTCTCTTGAGATCTCTTACTTCTCATAGCTTCCAGCTGGGAGTCCTCAGAACAGGCTCCTCAGTCCAGTCAAGGTTTGCAGTGTTGGGGTTTGGCCTCAGAAGTGCTGCTGGGTGATGTGTTGCGGCAGAGTAGACCTGTTCTCAGGTACTGGTTCCCTGAGGGGCTTATGTTCGTACGTAGCTCTGTCACTGCACTGCAGGATACTCGAGACCGTGACTTATGAAAATCCTTAAAGCTGTGTTTGAGCACTCCGAATTAGACTTTCCTACCTCGCAGAATTATTTTGAGGGGAAAATAATGGTTCAGGGTATATTTGATCCTGTGGGGAAACAGAGTGGGCACGAAGTTGGGCAGGAAAATTAACACAAGGTGCAGAGAGTATTTCTGAAGCACTGGAAGTGCTTCTGTAAAGAAAATCTGGAGTAATGATTTGGTTGTGGATTCTGTTGTGGCTTTCACTGCTAATTTGCACAGGGGATTATCTCTGCATTGGAAGAAGGCACCAAAATAACTGTTCGGTATAGAAGATGGCGAATGTCTCCACTTGTGAGAAGTCTGAAAAGTTTCGATATGCAGCAGGTGAGGGATGGATGAGTGGCAATTAAGGTTATGGTTCCGAGCAGTAGATGCTGAAGTACTCATACTGTTGTTGCATCCAGCATGCTCCCCAGGATGGAGAAGGGCTGGCGCTGGCAGGAGTAAATGGCTTATGCGTAGTGCTAATGCAGAAACTGGTTAACTCTCTTGCAGGTAGAGTTAGGATTAAAACTGGGCTAGGCAATGGCTGCACTGCTGCAGGGGTCTGGCAAGGCAAAGGTGAATGTCTGACACACAGTGCCAGAGCTGTGAGGATCTCTGGGTCCAGACTTGCTTCCAAGCATTTGAGCTATCCCTGAACTCAGTCTGATCCCGTGGCATGTCTTGCCCTAACCTCCTCCTTCCCAAAGAGCTTTCAGTCTTGCACTGATGATACCAGGCCGCCGTCTTGCTCTTTAGGATCCACAGATATGCCAGAACTGTCGTGTCCTGAGCCCTGTGTATGTGGCTGTTGGGAATAAAATGAGAGAAAAGCTTGAAGGGTGCTTAAAGCAAACATTTAGGTACTGATATGAACAGAGATGAAGGTGTGCCAGCTTAAATTAGAGCATTAGGTAGAACAATGCAAAGTTAGTGCATCTTGGGGGAAAAAAATGGAGAACTCGAAAGGCAACATAACCCTAAAATAGCAGGTAAGCACCTTATCAGAGTCTGTGGTTCTGTATGGTCATCATCAACCTCATTAGTACTTCTTCATTTTGAATTAGCCTATCATTTGCAGAACCAATTAGAACTTAAGAAACTGAGGCGGGAAGGGGGGGGGGCAGGGATAAATACTTAAATTAAGCTGAAGGATGCACAAATCTTTTAAAAATATCTGGGTCTGAGTTTCCTATCACCTACAAAGTATTTTATCTCATTTGCCTATTCCTCCTTCTACCCATCTGACAACTACACCGCTTTTAGAAAAAGGCTAAAGGAGAAGCAAGTGCTGTGGACAAGATACACAGCCACGTTGCTTGCTGACAAATCTCAGGCCTGGTTGGTGTGTCGGCCAGGAGCAGGTCTGACAGTGTTTGGTCTTTCTGTCTCCCAGGGTGGGGTTTGTCCCATCACCAGCTGCTCCTACCCTGCCCCAACGCAGCAGCAGCAGATCCCGCATGGTCAGCGGCTCGGGTCTGGTGCTTTCACTGCTGTTGCATCGATCTGATTCCCTGCCAGGGAAGAGAGGTTTTCTGTTTAAAACACCATATTTCCAGGGTCTTGTCACAGCTAATATACAAGACTTTTTGTCCTGGGTGTCAACACTAAATTTTACCTGTGTGGCTGGGCGTTTTTGAACTAGCTCCAAACATGTCTTCACAGGCACACACATGCACGCTTGTACTCATGCAACACCCGTTAACAGGAAAGAACACTCGGTGTAAACACGTACACGCACAGCGCCATACGGACACATGCTCATTAATTGAAACCGGGCCCGTGTAGTGAATCTCTTTGTTAGCTTCCAAATCCTGGCCAATCTGCCAGTACTTAGGAGATGCAAGACTGGATCACTTCCATTGTCTGTCGCTTAAAAGCTGAAAATTATTTCGCTGGCCCCTGGCCCTTGCTCCCATTTTCTCTGAGAAATAGCATTGACATTTTGTTTGAATGCACATGTGGATATGTTTATATCTTGTGTAGTATACTACATGTAAGCTATAGATGATGTTTACTCCTATGCAGATGGTTAGCTCAAGGCATACAAATAACTTAAGTTTTCAGATCCAACTTAAGTGGACAGAAATGCCGTGAACTCTACAGGAGGGAATTTCTCCTTCTAAGTGTACTGCACACACTGGAAAACAGTCTTCTGATGATAAAAAGACTTAATTTGAGGAACAAAATCAAGTACGCAGGAAATGTCACAATTAAGTTTGGTATGAACCTCAATTAATTGTTTTGGCATGCCAAACCATTCACCGATCTTTAAATAAAAGAGCACATGGCGTTTCAACACAGGACCATGCCTCACTGAGCAGGCACAAGGGGAGCAGCTTTTGAGAGAGGTCAGAGCTCGGGAGCAGTAAGGACTGCGGAGCAGGAAGCCTTTGTCTTAGTCACTACAGATATGGCTTTCAACTGGAAGAAGGAAGACTTAGATGAGATATGAGGAAGAAATTCTTCCCAGTGAGAGTGGTGAGGCAGTGGTAGAAGTTGCCCAGAGAAGCTGTGGCTGCCCCATCCCTGGAAGTGTTCAAGGTCAGGCTGGATGGGGCTTTGAGCAACCTGGTCTGGTGGGAGGTGTCCCTGCCCATGGCAGGGGGTTGGAACGAGATGGGCTTTAAGGTCCCTTCCAACCAAACCATTCTGTGATTATATGATATTGGAAAGTTTGAAGATATTGAGATGGAGGTCCCCAGGCTGGACATGGAGGTATCTTCACATTAAGGCTGTTAAGTGCTGTCAGGAGAGCACAGAGGCAGTGCCTGCCTCTGCCACAGCTTTCTGTGCGATGTTGTGGAGGGCAGTCAGATCGCTGCGGCCGTTTACTGAGACTGCATGTGCCACTCTGCCCCCTCGTCAAATGAGGGAAGTATCTTACAAAGCCACACATGAAGATATCTTAAGATCTCTCTCCAGTGTTTGAGGTCTGGTCCTGTGAGAGATCCCTGGATTCTGGGCATTGCTCTGTGGGCAGAAAATGCAGCTGGGTCTCATGTCATGAACACGTACATCTTCTGGTCACGTAAAATTCTGCCCTGGAAGCCAGGGCTCCAGCAGCCTCTGTGGTGAGCAGCTCCTAACCTTCAAACAGCCCAAACTCTAGCTTTTCTCCTTGAGATTTTTCCAAAAGTTTTGGTCAGTCTGCTGAAAGAGCCTGTCTTTGGAGAGGGCAGGGAACTGCAGTGACCAGAAGTGGAGTGAGCAAGCCAAGTCTGGCAAAACCTTTGCCTGGCGAAGGAGGAGAGAATCCCAGGCATGGGGACTTGGGAAGGGTGGGCTGTCAGGGAAAGCTTACTTGCAAGCATTTTACATCATCCTGTTGAATCCATGCTCTGCACCAACATTGCAGACCATGATTTTCCCAAGGACTTGGTATTTTAAAACACACACTATATATGTTTGATCTGTCTTCCCTCTAAAAGACCATCGGGAAGATTTGCCAGTGATTTACTGTGCCCATATCAGGGGGAAGGGAAGCAGATCATTAAGCCTGGAATACAGCCTGCCATCTGGATGGGCTCAATGCGCAAGAAGGCGTAAAGTTGGGATGCAAATGTGCAGCACTTGGTTCTCAGCCAAGACAGAGCTTGTGATCAATTGTTTAAAGCAGATCTATGCAGACATGACTTATTGCAGGGGAGGAAAGGGGCTGATGGGAGCCCTTGGGGTCGCCACTAGACCTGAAACCCACAGCAGCTGTGCTTTGAGAGCATGGAGATTTCTATATACGGGCTATTGGTGCCTTGCTAGTGGCACCTAAGATTAATTGATCTTTTTGACATTTATCTTTGTGGTGTTCTGTTTCCCATCCAGAAGGTTCACATCGGTGGGAAGTTTCCTGGTCTTTCCCAGATCGGGAATCCTAACCTGAAGTGACTGGTGGCTTAAGGAGATGCGTGCAACCTTCCTTCTACCTCTGTGTGCAGGCAAGAAGATGAATACAGCAAGTCGTATTGAGAACATTAGAGTGGGTTGTAGAAACCCACTCTTCTTTCTCTGGCTTTACCAAGGTCTCCAAATGTGATGCTGAGCAAACCAGATACACCCAGCTTTTCAGTAGTGGCCACGAGCTGTTTCCTTTTGTACGGAGAGGCAGGCAGAGAGGCAGGCAGCCACTGTGGTGGCCAAAATTAATGGTCAGCATTGCAGATTTTTAGCTGTGATCAGCCTATGAATCAATTCCCCTATCTCTAAAACACCTGTGATAATGGTTTGGTTTTGTAGGGGTGACTGAAAGACAAAAGTCCTTTTGAGTTTGGGAACTGCTCAGTGGTGATAATAACAAGGCAAATGGAAAAGCCCAGGAGGGAAGCAGAGTTCTGTATGCCATGCAGCGCGCTGCTGGCGTGCAGATAAATATGGCCGCAGAGTGACTAAGGAAGGTAGCTTCATCCGCAGAGCACTTCTGTGTGCTGAGTGAGGCAGCGGGTCCAGTAGAAAGGGGAAGAATATAAGATCAGTTAATTAAAACTGTACCTCGATTATTATTTCTCTTTCTAGAGTTTGGTCCTTCTCCACAATCCTTTTGGTATCAAATCAAGGGCGGGTGGGAATAAAATGCTTATTTTTAGAGACTCTTGTGGGGTTGACACTTACATTTGATATCAAAAGCCATTTCCTGTCCATATTTGAAGTTGGTATCATGCTATTCTGCAGCAGTTGCTAGTGGAAACTGTTGATGTGTTGGTACACTTCCATTAAGCATCACTCTGCTCTGCAGTTCGGGAACTGGAAGGCGTGCAGGTGGCTTCATTTTAATATCTATTTAAAGTGTAAATGGCTGTCTGCAGTGCCCTTTGAAAAGGCAAGGGCTGTTGGAAGCTTTCAACACTGGTAGGAACTAAGAGTGCACATGTGATAGAGAAGAGTGGCAAATGTGATGCAAGATAATTGCTGATGGCTTTGGGGGTAAAAACTGAGACATTTGCCCTTTGAGGGCCCTGGGGGAGCTCGAGGAAGCAAGAGGAGGGCAGTCCCCAAGGAAGCAGCATGGTGGGGGGTGACACGGCATGTGTCAGCCAGCCCACCCCTGGAAGGGTCGGGGATCAGATCGGGAGAAGGGTGCTTTTGGTTAAATAATGACACGTGGTGCTTACACTGCACCTGTTAATCTGGCTGCCTTGAAGCTGGGAATGCAGATAGTAGCCTTGTTTTGCCCATGGGGAACAGTCCGGTGTAAGGTTTTGGTAGACCCAGAAGGCAGAGGTAGTATAATTTCTCTCTCTCATACTAGAAATCTGTCTTCCCAGACCTGCTGAAGGTGACTTTGCAGCCATGCTCTCAACCTTTGTAAAGCAGGTTATGCGAAACTATGAAAGCTGAGATGAATCCATGCCTACGGAGGATGTTGTTATAAACAGAGCAATTCCAGACAGCGAAAGATATGAGAAGCGAGAGCTCAGGGTCTGTGGCTTCTCATCCATAGCACCTTCTCATAGAGAGAGCACTCTGATGAAAGAAGAGCTCCATTTTGCTTGGATCCCACTAAGATCAGTGAGTCTGGGGAAAAGAGTGAGGTTACAACACAGGGACGTGGATTCCTTCTCCTAGTTCCACCTGGCGTGACACATGCGTGGCTGTGCAGTGCTTTCCTCCTGAATTACATCTAGATTAGACTCTGCTATGGCACAAAAGCTCTGCTGATATTGAGAGACGTGCAACACAGCCAGAATGGTCAGAAAGTTAGGAATGGGCTAACTTTCCTTATTGTGGCTTCTCTGGGCAAGTACTGCTGTTATCTATAGCATCTGTGTTGGCCTAAGTGGCATCGATTTTCCCCCGGGCAATAAAGGGCTCCTGCATGACTCCCAGCTTACTGCTCTGCCAAATTTTGCTTCCATCTCCACAGTAGGGATAGGGTAGAAGTCATCTAGGGAAGGATGAAAGGAAACAGTCATGGTAGAAAGCATCTGCTTGTCATTAAGCTTTGCCTTAGAATCAGATAGTGTAAAAGTCTGTTTTTTCCTTGTGAGTGGAAAAATAAAATGAGATGGAGAGACCCAGCACGGGAGAAGTTCAGCGTAGGTATCAGTATGTGTCAAAGCTGATCACCTGAACGTGTACGTTCGCAAGGGCCAGTGCGCGGTAGCGGCTCCGTTGGCCCCACGGATCAGCCCGACCTCGCTCCCTGAGCTGCACTCGTTCTCACTCCGGAGCATCCTGGATCTGTGCTTGATTCTTCATGACCGATATCTGCCTGAGGGTTTGTGAATCCTGACCCAAATGCCCTTGTTCGCTGGTCACGCTGTGAAAGTAATAGGGAAAGGTTCTCCTTGGAGGCCCGCCTGCTTTCAGCGCCCGTTGCCGCTCGTTGGCCGCAGGCAGGGGTGAAGTGGGCAGCTGCCCAGGACAGCAGCTGGGGAGGTGGTGAGGGCTGAGATGACAGCCAGCTTTACTCGTGCTGGCACGCAGCAAGCATGGCCTGAACACCTGAACCCCCTCCTGCCTGGGAGGCACGATACCCCCTCCTTGCCCTCTGAGCTCCCTGCTGCCGGCGGAGGCACAGCTGAAGGCTGTGGGGTGGCTGGATCAGTCCTGCCCCATCAGATCTCCGCTGAACTGCCTGCTACATCCACCACCTTTCCCGGTCCCTTCTCCCAGCTGCAGAGCATCGCAGAGAGATCCCGGCAGGTCCTTTCTGACCTCCCGCTCCTACGGAGGTGGCCTGGGAGGTGACAGCTGAGGGGGCTGTGTGTCCAGGGTGCAAACGGACGGAGGGAAAGGGAGGTCTCCTCTCCAGCACCTGAGAGGGGCCAGAAGAAGGTACTTGTCCAAAGCCCAAGAGAAACTCCCAGAACCCCCCAAAGCCGTGGCCGTTTGCTGGACCTCTCTCACCTCTGCCAGACCTTTGATGACTGCATCAAACAAATGCTGTACTTCCCTCTAGGCACACGCTGGCTGGAGGCCCCTCACCCTATGGATGGACCCCTCTGGTCCCTGGTGACCCTGGTCCACATGAGAAGCCTGAGAGGAGGTGGAATGGAGGAAGGCTGCCAGCTAGAGCTTTCCACGCTAGGTTGAGCAGCAAGGCAATCCAGCTTCCTAAGCACTGTAACAGATGACAAGGTGTATATTTATACCAGATACCCACATACTTTGGGTGAATTGTGCAACATGAGATTTGTCATCGTGCATCAGATCACTGTGTACCTAATCCGATACCACAGCTCTGACAACGTCGGGAGAGCTGCGCTGCCTGCAGTGATGCACCTCGCCAACTGTGCAATGCGGGAACAGAGGGTCTGGGATTAAAATTCCTCCCCAGTACCTCCAGCAATCAACTGGTACCCTGACTGCTCTTATTAGCTGAGCAGGCAGAGCTGCAAATGTAAACAATCACAAGATTAGGCAGCCTTCTAAAGACAACTAGTAGAACTGCAGCATACGTTTTTGGGCTGCCCCTCGGGCTGGATATGTTCTGAGTGGGATAATATTTCATGCTGATTTCACCTTTCTCTCCTCTGTTAAACGACTCTTGGGCTGACTGCACCCTGGATGCCAGCAGTGGAGAGTTACTCCAGTGCTGGAAGTGACCCATAATCTTTTACACCACTCCTAGCATCATCTTTTATGCCTCCCATGATCTCCCCATTCCTTGCACGCTTGGGTTTTTTTTTTTTGCTGGTGTTGGTGTTGGTTTGTTTTCTCTTTGTCATCTTTGCTGCAAGGGAATCAAGGCACCCTCCTGCCCTGGGTGTGCTGGCAGGCTGCTGCTTTCTGCAAATGCAGCCGGTGCTGCTGCCTTTGTGTTTGCAGGGCTGTCATCACCCCTTCATCAGCCCAGGGATCTGTTACTTTGCTTGCCCAGTTTTGGCTTCTGCCAGTCACAGAGCAGGGCTCTCCCCTGAGCTGTCTACAGCAGCTTTTGCAACACTCCCATGAAGAGGTACAGATAATTTCAAACCCGTTAATGTGAGCGGTTATTGGACTGCCTCTTCCCAGCCTGCGTGGCTTGACTCTGGCCAAGGCCAGAGCATCTCTTGCTCTTGCTCCCTTGGCTGCCCCTCATTTTTAGCACTTCCTGCAGCTGATTTACTGTAGACAAATGCCCTGAACTGCTCAGTTGGTGGTCTATGGAAAATCCCTTCCTCCTTGCACTGTGACCTGCAGAAAAAGGACCAGGGAGAGGGAATCCTTCCTTTGCTTTGCGGTGGAGTCTCAGGCATGGGAATCGTTTTGTTTCTCTGCTTCTCCCCTTCCAAAGGCTTCTCTTCCCATTGCAAGGACTTAGGAGTTGCTGTGAAGTAACGGACCCAGTTTTGGTCCCAGCCCTTGTGAGGGTTGGTCCCTGCAATCCCTGTCATGGCTCTTGCAGGAGTGCCGTGACTTCGTGTCTCACAGCCTGTGCGGCACTGGGGCAGTGTCGCTTCAGGCTATGTGGAATATGACTTTTTGAGCAAACACCCATCATATGGCACAATCAATAGTGCCATTTGCTCGTGTCCTTTTCTGCTTCCTTCTGTTTCGCAATCGATTCATCTTTGTTGGCATCTCCTTTTCTGTTTGGTGTATTCTGTCCTGCCAGTGCCCGGTGCAATTCCCTGCCTGCCCACCCCTAATGTAACTTGGAGCTACTAGGTGTGGAGCAAAGACTGCCTCATTTGGAATGGGTTATACTTCAGGGACTAGAACGACTAGGTTTGCCAGATGCCAGAGGACCCGGTGATTTTTTCCAACTGTAGATTAGGGCACTGGTCCTTTAAAAGCTCAAGTGGTTTTTCAGTCAAACCAAGCTGCCCAGAGTGTCCAGCAGCCTTCACATCCTTGCTGAGCTGCCAATGGCAACAATTCGTGGTGAGGCAAAGTTTGTTGGAGACCATCGTTCAAAAATTGAGACCATTGCCTGTGACCTGTCCTGGGCATCCCAACAAAGTTGGGATTGCTTTGTCATCCTATAAGATATCACATTGTCACGTGTGATCTCTGCAGAAACAGGCAGCGGGCATGCCCCTGCCAAGCTCCCCGGCTAGCATCCCCCAGTATCCCCACCTCAGCCGCTGCCTCGAGTCTCGCCTGCCTTGTCCCCAGTGCCTGGCTGGTCTTTGGTTGCCCTGCCCTTACAGGAATGCCAGGAGGATGAGGCACAGCGGGACTCCTGGAACCTCCTGAGACCCAGACAAGTGTCTGCCCATCGCACACGTCCTGCTGTGCAGGAGGTCCTTCTCTGGTGAAACTTCAGCCCTTAAAGTTTCATGTCACTGTTCTGCCCTCAATTAGCATGTGTCTTAGCTCTCCCTAACGTGGGTTAATTGATAAAGAAAAATGTCCTACCCAGGCAATTCCTGCTAGGCCCTACCTCACAGCTCTCAGGACTGTGCCCCGAGTTTGCCGAGATCTGCCTGTGTTCTGGGCTTTGGACTCTTTGCTCAGGCTCTGAGCTGCTGAGGTGTTTGCCCAGACAGTGCTAAGGAGGCAGCAACCATTCCAACTCGCGCAAAGTCCTCAGTGCTTTTGCTTTGGGACTTGCTTGTGCTGAGGGTTGGTCTAAGACATAATAAATCCTGCAGCATCTCAGGCACCAGCTTCCACAGGGATGAGATTCTGCCAGAGTGAGAAAGAACATTTCCAGTGTGAAGCCAAGCCTGGCCCTGGCGCTGCGTGTTACCATTGCTCACATTATCTGCTTGAGCTTGCAGAGAGCCTGAAACAGGAGCTCTGAGAGTTGTTCTGCCTCCTCCTCCTCTCCAGAAGAGGAAAGTCACATCCTGACAAGCAAGAAAACATGGTAGTTCGGCATCAGTTTTGAGTCAGTGAGACCAGCAAACGCTTCTGTTAACAAATATCTGAAACACTGATGAAAAAAACAAAGCAAAACTCTTTATAATAAAGGGAATCAGGTTTTATTTTTATACCCTCAAAGTTAAAAATATGCATTTCAAAATATTTACAATGACTATATATGAAATAACCTTTGTTAATGAACAGCAACATACAGTACTAGAATATATCCACCAAATCAATAAAGTCTACATAAGAAGAAAATGTAACACAGAGAGAGAGAGAGAGAGAGAGGTAAATAGCATCCATGCACAATCTGCACCTGCATGGTTTTTTATACTTTCTGCCTTTTAGTTGTGGATGGAGTCGGAGGAAGTTTTGACCTCTTGTCCCTTACAAATGCTATTTGTGACTGAGATTCTTCGAACTGACAGACATTTGTGGGTTGCAGCAGTACCAATGCCTTACTTTCCCATGCCAGGCTTTCACACAGGGACCTTGTATTACAGCGTGGACTCAAAATCTCTCAGCAACCCTGGGAGGTAGGTATGGTTTTGTGGAAGAATTTGGCAGATGGATAAAGCACTGGGTTAAGTGACTGGCCTAAGGTTGAGGCACAAGCCCTGCCTCATCTCTCCTCATCTCTCATGAGGGAATACATTTCTCTGCTAACCAGCACCATCCGCCTTTGCGATGAGCTGTGTCACAAGGCTGGGGCTCTCAATACCATGTCTTGGGTGACGATGTGGGGAAAAAAAAACCCTGCCTACAGATAAGGACTTGTCTCAGTAAAGAGCTGCGATGTTGCAGTGCTCTTACCGTTTTCTGGAGCCGAACAGAAGACTTTAGTGTAGACACACACCCAGATGACTCCCTCCCTGCATGTGCATCATTGAGCAACTGCATCCTCTGTAATTAGGAACCCCTGTGCATCTTCACCTCCCCACTTTCTCTCTCTCTCTCTCTCTCTCTCTCTCTCTCTCATCCATGCATGTATATTTGCCCTTCCTACCTGTATCTGATTCAACCATGGGAATATTAAACAGAATAGCAAAAAAAAAAAAAAATTGCTGCCTTATTTCTGTAGATATTTTAACATGAATTTAATCTGATTTCTATTGGGTTGCTTCTCAATTTAATGTCTTTAACTTTCACATATGTGCATACATATATATATATATAAAAATGTAACAAATGGCCCATCTCGTTTGTTTCAATGGACAAAAAAAGGGGTCATAAGCCTCTCTGCCCAACCCACAAGGCACACCGAAAGCTAAGTGAGAAGGGCTCTAGGAAGAGAGAAGCATGTAGCCCTTGTTTTTGTGGTGCCCTTCAATCATCACTGCTGAGCTTGAAGCTCTGTGAAGGTATGATATGACTTTGCAGAAAAGGAGAAGAGATGTCTGGGTCACTTGCAGATTTCTGGTGCAACAGCCCCAGGAGTGCTAGATCAGTTGGAGCTGTTTCTCCCTGTCTTTGGTGAAGGAGTTTCTGAGGATTCTAGCTTTGTTAGTGATTTTTCTGTGGTGGTGGCAGTGGTGATGACGGTGGCTGTTTCTGCCTATTGGCCCAACAGTTCTCTCAGCAGAGCAATTCTTCCCCATTCCCAGTAGCCAACCCTCTCCCCTGGACTCCCATCAGCCTTATTTTTTCCGAAGGACAAGGTAGAGGATGCCGATGATGAAACTGAAGCAAAAGCAGATCCAGGCCAGTATGAAGCAGTAGCCGTGGTGAGGATTTGTGAACGGGGCTGCATTGCCTGTGAACCGAGCTGTGTAAATGGAGACTCCAATGAGGATGCACATCCCTGTGGGAAGGAAGGGGGGAAAGAAAGAGAGTTGGAAACCAGCATTGCTGCAGGACTTCTCGAGTACTGTTGTCCCCTGAGACTGTAACGCACGTCTTGTGCCAAATGAGAGAGGGGCTGCTGCCCATTAGGCTTATTTATGGAGTATTTCTTTTGCAGACATAAGTGATGACATAAGGCACTCGGGGCTTGTTTAGTGGGTGCCATGGGGAATAAACCTTTGCTGGGAGGAAATCAGTACTAAGATCTGCAGACAGTTTGCTGCTACGTGTTGAGTCCCACGAGCAGTAGCTGTCTAACTGTTTATTCCCCTGTCCCCCAAAATACTTGAATCCTTTTTGTTGTCTTTCAAAGGTATTTTGCAAAACCCACTAGGCTTTTCTAATGAAAATCTGGAAATATTTTCATTAGATATAGTAAAAAAAAAACCAAAACAAACAACACTTCCCCATTGCTCAGTGCTTTGTTTTACCACAAAAATTGGGCCACTGGAAACATTTAGCTGGCTGACAACCTTCCCTGATGGCCATGCGTGGCAGACGTGTGGCTATTCGTGCTTGCGGAGGCAGTGGGACGCATGCAGAGCCATCGCAAGGCGTGTATACTTACAGCAAACCAGCATGATGGCTCCAGTGATGTAGAAACGTTTGCCTTTCTCCAGGGTGAACAGCTGGACAATGAACATGACAAGGGCGAAGACGGAGAAAATGATCGAGAGGATCATAAAGGCTTGCACGGCTTTGAGGGAAGCTGTGAACACACAGGGAATAGATTTGAGGAGGTCAGGACTCAGCCTTGGTATTGCACACCAAGGTCCTGCAATTCATCACCAGAGTGGAAATGCAGATGTAACTTACCCTCCTCACCACTGCGGACTGGCAGGTGCTCGCAGGTCCTGTTGCACAGCAGCCAGAGTCCTGATGAGGCCGTTCTGAAGTTGGAAGACCCCACCATCCAAACCTGAAACGGGGTGAAAACATTGGGTCAAGGAGGAGGGGGGCTTCCTTGCTCTTCTGGCCAGTTGTTAGACTAAACCCTAAGGGGAGCGAGAGTGGCCCAAGTGCCACGAGGCAGAGAGCTGAAAAAGTCAGCGTGTGTCGGCAGCAGATGAACAGCTGAAGGGGTGGGAGGTGACACACGCTTCCAAAGCCAGGAGGCATTTGGTCCAGGCAAAACACCGGCCAACAGCCCGGTTGCCAGATGGGATGATAAATAACCACTTCAGAGCTGTCATCTGCTCATCTCCCCTGCTCCTCATCACACTCTCTGGGATGAGAGGCATTGAGGTGCTGCTGGCTCTGGGATTTGGGAGTAGGGGGCAGCGGGCAGAGGCTGTGTCCTCTACCACCCCGGCTGCCTTTCTGTTCCCTGAGCATACCCATCATTGCTTCCTATTTACTATTTACTATTTACTCACCCACCGTCAGCGAGTGTCCCTCGCCTATAGACCCGAGCACCCACCCATCTCTCCCCCTGCCAGCCGTATAAAGGGCTGGCTGCTGCTGCGGCGGGCGACAGCCGTGTCCTGTCCAGGGTGGTCTCTACTTACGTTGGCAATGGTGGAGACAAAGAGCATGATGACAGTGGCGATGTGAACCACAAAGATACCAGCCAGTAGCACCAACATCTTGGGTCCCTTCTAGGTGGTGTCACCAGCAGAGAGAACTCTAGAGAACGAGAACGGAGGGAGGAGGTGAAGGGAAGGACTGAATCAAAGAACAGCATTACTATAAGCTTTAATTACATGCGAGAAAACAGGCTGATGTTAAATCCATTCTGGAAGCATGTAGTCACAAAAAAATCATTGCTTAAACCTTTGTCAAAATCTGCAAGGGAGTTGCTCAAGAGGTTAAAGAAAGCCTGGAGGTAAAGCAACCAGTTTGGGCGGAGATGTAGAGCAGGGGTAGTTAGCTTGGGGGCATTTTGGAAATAGCCTGAGTATATACACAGGTTGCTTAAATTGGTGTGTGGTTACGTAAAGTAAAAATTACGTACTCCAGGCCTGCACTCCAGGAAGAGGAGTTTTTGCCCACAGGACTCACAGAGGTCAGGAAAGAGTTGTTTTTTTTCTTTTTTTAATGTTCTGCCTTTCCCTCTCGTGGCTCAGCCTCCTCCAGCTGGTCTGGGACACGGGTGGGTGGTGTGGAGTGGAGGGCTCCGTGCTCCTGGGTGCACCAGGGGGTTAGCAGCGGTGGAGAGTGGTCTGGGGGCTGCCCCTACTCAATGGCCCGCTCCATTATGGGAAGGGGAGAATAACCAGAAGAGAAACACCACTGAGGTGTTCTGGGGCAGAGGAAGGTGCTTAGGCTGGCAGTGAAAACTGCCTGTTTCCCTTTTAAAACTTGAGGCATGCAGATCATTTTGTTACTGCAACAGGATTCTCTAGTAACGCAAACTCCTCTCTGGTTTGATTGTTTTGGGTTTTTTTGTCTCTGTACCCTGCAAGCTTTTACTTTTTGTGAAGATTCCCCGTCGCTGATGAGCATGTGACTGGAAAGGGAGGGGAATGTGGTTTGGATAGCTCTCGTGACACTGTTCGTCAAGGCTGCTGACTTCTCCCAGGAAAACGTGAAATGCAAACAGCAAATCTAGGCTGTGAGGGTGAGTGCCGACAATTCACACAAAGTGAGCGAGCGTATTTCCCCTCCTTCCAGGCACTTATTAGTAATTCTGCAGTACAGCCACAGAAATCAGGTAGAAGAGTTTACTGGGTTTTACCATTTTACCCTGACCAGCAGAAGACTGCTTCCTAGAAAGTTTCACAGGGCTGTGTCGCTCCTTCTCTCGGTGGCGTTGGTACTGAGGAGCAGTGTGAAGTATGTGATTAATGCTGGCTGTCAAGTTATTTTGGTCCAGGTGACTTGGGTAAGGTTTGTTGCTGTCACTATTTGCACAGGGTGTGGTAACATTGTCATGGAACAGCACAATTATAGTTTATGATGTCTTTCGCACAAACTGTAACAAAAGGCTTTATAAAGACCCATAAATGTGTTGTTTTTTTTTTTCACTGAATGACTTCACCTTCTCCACTGCTGTCTTTCCTCTCATTGTGGCCATGCGTGGGAGTGTATTCCTGTAAAGTGCTGCAGCTATTCCTTGCACTGCTTTGGGTACGGCTTCCCAAACCGCAGCGGGCGGGCAGGCGTCTCCATCAGTGGCCCTTTGCCCAGTTCAGCATTAGCAGAAGACCAGGAGGAATTCCTTGAGTTCAGGGTCTCAAGGAACCCGCTCTGTTGGGTCACTCCTCCCACCCAAAGGAGGCCACTCCTCAGGAGGACAGACGAGGTCTGGTGACTGGTCCTATCCCCTCAGCAAGAACTTGTCTGCTGTGAGGTTTCCTTCACCTGGAAGAACTCCCTGGCGTTGTTCAGCCCTGGCTTGCTGAACATGGCTTGCTTCTCTGCTTTGGGATGTCCTAGCAAACTCCTCATGCTCTAGGACTTGATTTGCCTGGATGGCCTGGTCGCTGTGCCCTCTCTTGTCACCGTACCCCCCTTAGCGATGATCTTGGAGAAAGTACACCCTTCCTAGGAGTTCCTCTCTGACTGCAGTGACAGTCATTTATGAGCTGGGCATTGCTAAAATCCAGGTTCTCAATACTGTCTGCAGGCTACCACATGGACACACCCGACCTGAGCATTAAACCCCTTCTTTCCATCGACTGCAAAAGGAATGAGGGTTTCAAAATGCTGGATGGCAACTGATAGGGATATCGCCGCTGTACCTTGAGCTGAAAACTATTGCTGTTGCCATGACTAAATGATGTATCTGCAGCAGGTGCCGTGAATAGAGCCTCTGAGTCAAATCTTGCCATCCCTTTGACTCCTTCTCATTTTTTTTTCTGATTACCTTGGTTCTTACACAAACTGTAACAAGTGCTCTTGCCACCGTGGTGTATTGGTATGCATATGCCAAATGGTGACAAATTTGCCTGCTCTGAAATTTGCCTTTACTGAACAGTGGCTAAACTTTCTTCTTTCTTAGATAGACGTATTTTTCCATGGACTCTTTAAAAACTAATTCAGAAGTTTTTTTGCCAATTATTTTTGAGGTCCTTCAAAAAAGCCCTGTATTTGAAAGACTGAAAACCTACTTTCATGACACCCTAAAGGACTCAAACAGTCCTTTTAAACGCATCTTCTGTTTGTGTTCAGAAATGAAAATGAGCAATAAATGTTACTTTTCAATGGGAAAAAAAAAAACCCACACCCAGAACTTTGACCAATATGCTAAGGAAAAAACCCAAATCCTTTATTGCCTTTGCTTTTTCTGCCCCATTCTTGCACTGCTTGAGAGCACTGTTAGTTCAGGTGCTTTCAGTGCACCTATTTCCTGAGAACGTCAGCACCTCTCCCTGAATACACATGCTATCAAATGCAAACTCCCCCAGAGATATGTGCGCGCAGCTTAGTTTTGATTCTTTGTGAGTTAAAGCACAAGCCTCCCTCTCTATTCATTCGCTTTCCCCTTCCTTCATCTCTCCCTGCCTTTTAAATAAAGCACTAGAGAACAATCCCAAAGGAGCAGTGGGTGAACAAATGGCATTGAAATAGAGTCATCCCTGTCTCTGATGGTACAGCATGGACTTTTCCTCCCATTAGTGAGCGAAGCTGGCAGAGCATTGGTGACTGACAGGATACGCTTTCCATTTGTTAAGTGTGAGACATCTTTCTCCACTACAGGGTGGGGTCACATTGCTGGAGCAATAGGACACACAATTGCATGCAAATGCCTTTTCTTCCATTCCCCTACCTAAAATGCAGCTGGATTTGCAGCTCCTCAGGCTCTTCTTGGGCTATGAGTCAGTCTTAGCCTTCCTAGAGCTGCCAGTTTTTTCCACTGACTCACCCCAAAGCTCCCCAAACCACAATTATTTAACCCTGCAAGTGTTCAGGACACTGTCAGTTTCGGGACAGTTTCTTCAAGAATCAGTCAAGCAACCAGGTCGTGAATCCTGCATTGAGCCTCCTGGCACATCTTCCAGAGGAGAGACCCCAGCTAAGCCCAGAAAAACAGCTGAGACATGAAAACCAAATGACTGCTGAGGTAGGACAGGCTGGTGGGAGGGCATGCACCTGCTGGACAGCCCGTGTGAGCCAAGG
>NW_009596377.1:85374-92970 GCF_000690535.1 Cariama cristata
CCTTGCACTGATGACAGTGGACTGAGTTTCCTTTTCCTGGGATGACGGACGAGGAGAAATAACAAGCCACGCCAACAGTAACCACGAATAACAATCACCATAGCAGCCTTCAGCACAAAAAAGCCTACCGATAAACATGGCAGACTCCTATCTGTGTGGAGACCATTTCTCTGACCAGGCAGGAGTACACATACTGGGGGACAACACATAGCTCTGCTGCACCCTGGTTCAAGTTCAAGCAGGCAAGCACTGTCCATTAAAAACTAAGACAAAGTCTTCTTGTGTAGACAAAGCGTAGCCAGCCCTATCACTCCTCTGTCTCCTTAAGTGTTTTGGAACCTTCTGTCTGGAGGGCAATCTGGAGAAGTGAGTCCTTGGCCTTGGTTTGCTGCTTAGTGAAGCATCAGGATGGAATGCAAAGTGCCACTTGGAGACAGGCCAACAGTATACTCCCTCAAATACAGGGAGTGGGTTACTCAAGAGGGTAAGCCAGATTAGGCAGTGGTCCTTTGCCCCCCCAAAAAGTGCACTGCAGTGAAAGGAGCAGAGGGGAAGCGTACAGGACGTTTCTGCAGGAACGATCGGGTGGTTGGTTTGGGGTGAAAAATCAAAGCACTCTCAACTAAATCTGAAATATTTCAGATCTGAAGTGCTCCCAAGGGATGTAGCTCATCTGACTTCCATTCTCATTCTCTCTGAACTGAGGTTCCTGCTTGGGACTGCCTCTCCCAGGGTGAGTTGGTGAGACGAACCGTGAGAGATGCTGGCTGAGGGGAGAACTCAGCCAAGAGCCTGTAGCAGCCTATAGTGTCCAGGGAGCAGGGGACAGCTAAATCGCACCGCCTGTGAGCACCGCAGTGACCTCTGACTCCTCTAAAACTCAGTGTTTCAGCTGAAGTCCCTTGGGTTTGATACCTTCAATTTCCCAACAAGGGAAAGATGGCATTTTGGGCTTTTGGCCAGAATATCAACAAAAATCTCCATAGATTGAAAGCAACTGAGATGAAAGAAATCCTGCCTTCCCCAGGTGCCCCCACAGAACATAAGGGATGCAGCAGTAAGTCGGACCAGCGGCCTGTCTCACCCAGTACGCTGTCTCTGATGGCGCCAGTAGGAAGTCCAATATTTAGACAAAGTACATGAACCTGGCTGCTATCTGAGGGGGTACAGAGTCACACCAGGAATACTGGTGGTTTGAATCAGGGCCAAGGCCACCTGGAAAGGAAAGGGAAATTTGGAGAGAACAGGACAGAAGATAAAAACCATTTGATATTGTTTGAGACACAGCCACAAGCTGCCACCTCTGTCATCGGTGCATTCCTAAGTGCAAAGCGAACCTACAAACAGCAATGCTGCCGTGATGCTACCAGTAAGGGAAACCTCAGGGTGGGATAAAACCTTCTGCAGAATTTGTAGATCTGCCTTTTGACTGAGGGGAGGCCCTGGCCGCATCTTAGCCTTGCCACAACTGCATGCCTTGTCACTGCGTGCGGTATGAGCATGAGTCCTCATCGTGCCCAGGGTCACTTGGCAGGATGCAAGGATGCAAAGATGCAAATATCTCTGTGGTATTCTGGTGGCATGGTGACTTTGGACCCATCACATTGTTACTAGAAAGCTCATGACAACTTTAAATGACCACAGGGAGGGATCTTTTTTGCTTTCACCCTTTGCTCTGTTTTTTTGCTTCAGATCCAGCTGACTCCAGAGTCCTTGCTGACGCCAGCCTTTTCTAAACCACTGTACGCCAGCACTCCTGTTGACAACCTGGTTTTGACAGACCAGCCTGACTCAGTTTACAAGTCAGATGCTTTTTATAGACATGTGGATGAGTAGGCTGGTGCCTTTGGAAAGAGATTTCACACGTGTGGGAAAAGGGTTGGGCAGCAGGAGTGCGTGGGCACAGGGAGACCTTTGGAGCCTCTGGTTTATGGCAGTGAGAAGATTTTGTGCATACACGGATGGTGGCTGCGGTGACCACATGGGGTACAGCACATGGGGTACAGCGAGGCTGTAAAAGTAGCAGATCGATGTCAACCAAAAGGAAAGCGTAGAGCAGCTACCACTGAAAATAAGCTTAAGTAAATGGAAGTTTTGATCTGGTTCTTGGGAAGCGTTTCCTGGTGGTATGGTCTCCAAGGGATCGCGGGAATTGCCTTCCCAGTGGTAAAGCCCCAGCGTATGAATCATCTCTTGTGGGACCAGATAAAGTCGTCAAGGATCCACCCTTGGTAATGAACCTCCACTCACTGAGAGATGCAAGGGCGAGTCACAAACTGTGACACACAAGGGTTTTCCAGCTCTCATGCTCGTGATTCATATGAAAGTGGGGAAATATAAGAGCTCCTAGGGCAGATAGTGAGAAATTGGCATTTTCTCCAGAAGAAACCACCCTCCAGCGCTCAGCCATGTGACAACATCAACTGAAGCTCCAAAGCTCACGTGGTAGTCGGAAGGGGACAGACGGCTGCCTGGGGACTGGCAGGGGGGGGGCAGAGGCTGCCGGCCCAGCAGCTGCTGCTAGTGAAAAACACTGTCACTCCTCACACTAGACGGGGCAAGGCAGGGCTGGGACCGATAGGCAGCGAGTAAGAGGGAGTCGGAGCTAGCAGAAGCAGAGAAGTGTTCCTCTGCACCTTTGGAGGGGCGATGGGGAGCACCCTCACCCCTTAGCACATTGGATGGTCCCTGGTTGGGTTCCTTAGAGTTGCTGGGACTTGCAGGGGTTCAGACAAGATGCTGAGATATGTGAGAAACGTTTGTGGGAGGACTGACGGTCTGGGCGATGACATGGTGTGCGTAGGGGTGGGCATCTGCAGCTCTGCCTGGCTCCCTCTATGAATGGGAGTGAGTGTGCATCGGTGGTTTCCCCGTGAGCAGAGCTGAACAGTGCGTGCGAGAGTGCGTCTGTCCAGGTGCATCTTCACGCGTGGCTTCCTTAGGGGGGGTGTGTATCTGTCTGTGTGACTTCGACACTGACAGTGCCCACGTGGGAGAAACCAGCTGACAGGAAAGGTCAGGATACACTGTGGTGTGAGCAAAAGTGCACGGATCATTTCTGGTGGGACTTCCTGCTTTTCCTCCTTGCAACAGCCTTTAGATAGAGGTGGGAGGTCTGTGGAGCCCACATCAGCTGTGCTTTTGGCTGCATTTTTAAATTTTTTAATTAAAACCGCAATTCTCTGATTTACATAGACAGTTTTCGTAAAGATCTTCCCTTTTTTTTTCAAGGGAGGGTAACTGAAAAAGAAGTGGTTCATCAGCTAGCGTCCCTCTCTTTCAAGACTGCAAAACCCTCCAACATGCCAGTACAGCCTATGAGACACTGAGGTCAATGCGACTTGGGCATCTAAAGAGTCTGAGCTTTTGGGTCAGTCTGCCTCCAGGGTGTCCCTGCTCCTGCAAGCCGGCTTGGAAAAGATTGTGGAGGATTAAATTGCAAAATTCTGTGATAGCTCCTGCTTTCAACCCACAGTGCACAAGCGATGGACTGTGGGGAGCAGGACGGTGAGAATAAAGCAGAAGCAAGAGGATGCTGTGCAGCCTGGAGTTGGTCGGTGCTCTGTGCCACATGGGCTAAAGGTGGTCCTGGGGTAAAAATGCCCCAGCTGGCTTCAAGAGGGCTTGTTACACCTGCGATTAGTGTGGGCTGGCAGAACAGTATAAGGGTCATTCCAGCACAGGTTACATGCGGAAATGGCTTTCCACGAGGCATCAAGAACCCCCCTTGTCTGGGCACACCACGCTGGCCTGGCCGCAGCCGCAGGAGGCCAGCTAGCCGGCAGGCTGGCTTGGCTGCCTGAGCTGGCACGACCAGTGGCCGTCCCAGTCTCAGAGCCCAGCTTTCCTTCAGCAGTGGTCCGCGTTCCTGGTCTTCAGCAGCCCCCTGAGCAGCCTGCTCCCAGCTCTGAGCATTTTGCATCTCTCCCCTCTTGCTCCCATGGCTCTCACTGTCCCTTTCCAGAGGCTTGCTGGGACCCGCAGGGGAGACATCCCTCCGGAATGAGAAGAATGTGGACGCTGGACCCAGTCGTGGCGGCTGCTTTCACAACTCCCCCCCTTGAGCAGACCCTGCCCTGCGGGGGTAAAAGGACAGGGAAGGTCCTCGCCCCGGATTTGCTCTAATCCGGAGGTATTGCCAGGTGGCCCCACATCAGAAGAGCTAAGCCTTCGGCATGAGTCACTGCTCACCTGCTGCCAGCCACTCCAGCGCTCACAGCTCACTGCATTTCTCTGCATGGCTGCGGACGACCTAGCCCAGGGTCTGTCCCCGGGCTCTCGCCGTGAGTGCCTCCCCATGCCTGCGGTACAGACTGGCTTTCACAGGGCAAGGGGGTTAGATCTTAATTATGAGCTTGGCAAAGCGGTCACTCCCTTGGGCAACGTGGCTTCTTGAGCTGAGTTGTCCTAACCTGTCCCTCCCTACCATGACAAGGCACGGGCTACGTTTGGTCTTACTCAGAGAGTAGCTTCCATGTAATTCTCTGCCCTGCTGCAAACAGTTCAGGAGGAGGAGGGTGCGTGGAGCTGCAAATTTGGCCAGGTTTTCCTTTGTTCCTTGTCCAGCTGTTCTAACTAAGGAGGTACTTTCCAAAACTCTCCCAGCGGGATTTGAAGAAATGATGCTCCAGATAGCAGCCCCCAGACGTGCTGCTCTGCTGCCCTGCGGGCAGTGTAGCAGCAGAAAGCAGTTTAAGAAAGGAGCCACTCTAGGTTTCCCTCTGGGCAGCCGATATGGGGAACTGCTACTGGACCCCGTGTCAGGCTATGGGATGACTGGGTGTGGGCTGGCTCCGACAGAGGATCTGTACAGTCACAGTTAGGCTGGTGCTTCAGCACGTTTATTCAGGGCCAATAATACAGAACTGTGGCTACCAGTTGGTTATCAGTCCTGGCAGGGGCTGTCAAAAGAGCAGGGCCATGGAGATGAGCTTCCTTTTCTGTGCACGCTGCTTTGCCTCAGCAGAAAAGACCCATGAAGTATTGAGCATCCATCTTCAGATGGGGAGATAGGAAATCTCCTTCCTTGCCCTCCCTTTTGGAGGTGTAAAAGAGCACCTTTAGGTCTCTAACTTCTCCCTGCCTTGAAAGAAGTGTAAAGAAATCTCATCTTTTAGTGCTTTTTCATTACTTTGTCTGCAGGAGAACAGGAGGAAGGAAAAAAAATTGGGAGCGCCACACCCTGCAGCCTGCCCTGGGTTGTGTTGGGTGACAGTGCTGTCACCTCCCTGTTGAGGGGTACAGACACAGGCCCCCATTGTGATCAAAGGGGTCTAGCAGTGTTATTTCTTGCCTTGGGGGTACCTGAGCAAATCCCAGCCCGGCATCAGGTGCCTCCCGCTTCGCCCTCGGCTGCAGCCCTCAGTGAAGAGAGGACCCCTCCAGCAGCCAAAGGGAACCGGGGGGGCGGGCAGGTGGAAATGTGCCGTGGAAGAGGAGTCGTGGCTGCCGTGTGGGGTTGATGGGGCCTGTGAAGCCCTGCGGGAGCGTGCAGGTCTAAGGACCCCACCACCCCTCCCGCTTCTGCTCTGAGGAAACTCAAGCAGGCTCCGGCTGGGTGCCATGTGCCAGCCTTGCAGCACGGAGGGTGATGAATAAAAAGAAGGATTCACGCTTGCAGCAAATCTCCCCCGTCTCATTATAAACAAGGCCCCGAGGGGGGTCTTTTACCAAAAAAAACCCCCACTGGCTATTATCAGCAGATCTCCCAGAACCGTTTCGAGATACAACCTCTGCTCCACCCCAGGCCACCAAACAGCAATTCCTGCATGCACTTGCATTGCTCGCACACTGCAAAATTCAAAGACCACCGGCCAGGCCAGCAGGGCCGGTTTGCCAAGCCCAGGGCTCTCTGTCCTCAGCAAGGTACCGGGGAGCTCTAACAGCCCTGCAGCTCTGAGGCACCCGCTCCAAAACTGGGTGTTTCTCCACAAGATCCCAGGTCCCTCCTCCATTAACGTGTCCTTGGGTGTGGCTCGACTCCATCTCTCTCCGACAGCCACCTGGGGATGGCACATGCCCGCAGGAGATGCCCAGCTCTCAAGGGGGGGTGGCCAGGACAGGTGGCTTGGACCGCGTGCCACGTGTTTGAATGGTTCATCGTAACTGGGGGGAGTTTCCATGGGAGCTACGGGGAGGGACTCCTTAGGGGGGTGTGCAGTGCCCCGCATGAAGGAGCTGCATTTCAGGGTGTGCTTCCAGGCACCGCAGTGCTAGTGACAGTAAGACCCCTCAACTTCGATCCTTTTCCTATGCTGATCCCCAAGGGAGCAAATAGAAATAAGCTGCCTCTGAGCCCACGCTCCCCCAGTGCACACAGTCCCCCGGTTTGGCAGCTGTGTGGGGTGGGCTGGGTGGAGGCACTCGGCGGACTTCACCCCCTGTTATCATAGGAACAGTAGCAAATGGGCTGCAAGTTTTCACACTCTTCATGCCCGGCTCCCTCTTGTGTGTTTGCTCAGAAAAGAATCCCACTTTGTCCAGAAATGTCAAGTGGGCTGTTCCTGGGCAAAGCTGCTCTCAGAGGTGCCTTGAGGAATTCAAAGCCCTCGAGTGAAAGTCGCTCTGTGGCCACAGCATTATTTTTTTTTTTTGCAAACCAATTCCATTGTTAATCGTGGTAAATGGCAACTTCCAAAAACGCTTTCTACCCAGACTGATTGCTGACTGCCCTGGAAACGCTCGCTGCCTCAGTCAGCTTCCCTGCCCCTCCAACACATCTGTTTTTCAGGCAGGACGCACCCCTGCATGACCGAGCCACAACCAACGGGACCAGAGGGGACCTCAAAATGCACAAAATCCATCTTTTCCCACAAGGTCAAGGTCAGCTCAACTTCTTGGCCATCCATGTAGTACCCATCACAGCACCAGCCTTTCCCGGCCAGACTGGGACTCTTTCAGACCCGTGAAACTGTGCAGGGGCGTGCTGGGTTCCTGCAACAGGAACCAAAGGCTGGTGCCAACAGACTGGCTTTGCCGCACTCCCTTTCTCAGACCTCAAAAATAGTTCCGATTTGACCGCAGGATTCAGACCGTAGCAGACAGATGAAGTGAGAGAACTGGTGAAGAACAGGAGGGAGAGAGGGGGCGGTTGCATGGAAAGAGGCAGGTGAATAGGGGAAATTGCCAGTCTGTGCAATCCTAAACTCCCCATCAGTGCTTCACCCCCCACACCCCACCATGCAGCCCGCGGTGCTCTCAGCAATTCCCCCTGCTCCCTCCCTTCGCCCCTCAGTGCTCCCCTCTCCAGGGTCTGTGCTGCCAAGGAAGGCGCAGCATGGATTTCTCCCCATCGCGTGGCTTTGCTTAAGAACTGGGGCTTGGCTTCAGCCTCAGGAGCCGGGACCCCAACAGAGAAAGAGACATCCTCTCCATTGTACCCCAAATCCTGCACCTTTGGGGCCTCTCAGGCTTCCCTTGGAATGACTGTTGTTGTTTCAAGTTGAAGCTTGGCGAACTACCGATGGCGGGGAGAGAGAGAGACGCAGAAAAATGCGAGCAAGAGCCAGAAACGCTGAACCAGCAGCCCTAATTTCAAACAGGCATTTTGCCACGTTTGTAAACAAAGCCGCTCCAAAAGCGCGCGGCGGCTCCGAG
>NW_009596378.1:0-4243 GCF_000690535.1 Cariama cristata
AGTCTGATGGCGGTCAGTGTTTGTGTTACAGCAAGAAGAGGTAGTTCTGGGAGATGTCTGGGGAGGGCTGGGCAGTGAAGAAGAACAAAATGGCAAAGAGCTTGAGAGGGATGCAGCGGGGCTGAGATCTCTTGTGCACCTGCCTCTCTCTTGACTGGCTGTAAAGTCCCCATTTCTCAAGGAATTGTAACACTCAGGGGAGAGGGGAGGGACGGAGAATCCAGGGAGATGATCTGGGACATCCCGAAAATGAAACCAGATTCTGATGGAAAAGTCTGTAAAAACCCAAAGCTGTAAGGGGGACCAAGAGACTGCAGTAGGATCCTTGGGGTTATATATGTATTGTGCTGGAGCGAGTCCAGAGAAGGGCAACGAAGGTGGTGAAGGGTCTGGAGCACAAGTCTGATGGGGAGTGGCTGAGGGAGCTGGGGGGGTTTGGTCTGGAGAAGAGGAGGCTGAGGGGAGACCTGATCGCTCTCTACAACGACCTGAAAGGAGGCTGTAGCCAGGTGGGGGTCGGCTCTTCTCCCAAGTAACAAGTGATAGGACAAGAAGAAATGGCCTCAAGTTGCACCAGGGGAGGTTTAGGTTGGATATTAGGAAGAATTTCTTCACCAAAAGGGTTGTCAGGCACTGGAACAAGATGTCCAGGGAAGTGGTTGAGTCACCATCCCTGGGGGTATTTAAAAGACGTGTAGATGTGACGCTTAGATTTGTGTTGGCAGTGTTAGGTTTATGGTTGGACTTAATGATCTTGCAGGTCTTTGCCAGCCTAAATCGTTATATGCTTCTATCATATTGAAAGTCCGGAGAAAGATATTTGCCATGGACTGAATTCATTCCAGTCTTCACTTGCCACATCGTCTTCATCATCCTTAACACAATATGTACGAGGACTCTGGTGAGCACATTGACTTGTGCTCATAGGATCAGAGAATAAATCAAGTTGGAAGGGACCTCAGGAGGTCACCCAGCCAAATCTTCTGCCCAGAGCAGGAGATCACTAGGCACTCTTTATTAGGTAGCTTTTGCCCTCTCAGTTGGCAAGAACTGCTATATGAACATTTTTTTTATTAACAATTTATATCTGCTGTTTCAGGCTGTACCTAAAGCTGTACAGACAGACTCTGGCTCTGACACCTTGCAAGGTGCTGTACACATTCTGCATGCTTGAGTGACTTCAAGACAGGACTCTGTCATGACCCATTCTTTCATTAGTGACTTGCCATGCCCCACACCAGCCTGCTCAATTTGGTGGCTTTCCCAGCCACACTGCCTCTGCTCCTGGCCCCTTCCATGCTGCCCTGAAGCTCCCTCTCAGGACTGATGTCCAAACCAGGACAGCTGATCATCATCCACTCTCCCTGGACTCCTAACTGAAACTCTATGTCTTTCTCCTCCTGCCCTGGTCTACCTTTTCCTCAACTTCTGCTTTGGTTTGAAAATGATTTAAAAGTATTTCCAAGTATACACAATGTGTTTACAACATCCTTTGAGTCAGAATATTGCTTGTTGTTGCAGCCTCTGTCCACATGTTACCTTCCTTTGCCTCCTCTTATGCTTTCTCCCTGTGACATACTTTACCTTGGAAAGGGCTCTTCTTTGCAACTACTCAAAATAAGGAGGGAAAAAAACTTTGGTAGGTTTTACTGTTGATTTTTTCTCCAAAGTATTTGGAAAGCTTTGTGGTGGTTGTTGCCTTTTAAAACTTTAATGGCAAATTTCAACACTGAAGCTTTCCATCCTGAAAGCCTGAAATATTGAAGCCCCATCCCAATAGGGCTTTTGCCAGAAAAAGAAAGGGAAGGGGACCCTGAAGGAGAAGTTAAATTTTGTTTTCCAGCTTCATTGCGTAAAGAAACCCTGACCGCTTTTACCAACATTTTCGCTTGCAGAAACACAATTTGTGGGATCTGTTTTTACTTTAGATGAAGACGAATGAAAGCAAAGTCTTTGCTACAACACAGTGTGCTTCTCTTCTCCACTACAGGCCAGAGGACACACTCCGGCCCATAGGACAAGGACCCACATGCAGGCCTGCTCCTCAGCAGTGGAGCAAGGTATTGCTTTAGCACCAGCAGTACTCTGAATTCAGGTGCATACTCCACATCTTCCTTCACTCAGTCTAACAAAGACTTCCAGGAAGGAAGCAGACCCACAACAGTAGAGAGAGAAAACAGAGTTCAGGGCTTCCAGCTCCAGACTCATCAACCCAGGACTTCATTCCTGGTTCTTGGGCTCGTTTGAGGATGCTCTTCGCAATGTCTGATCCATCACTGTGCTGCACATCAAAAGTTTTCCACCACTTTCAGCAGACTCTGGATTAGCTCCATGGCATCCTGTGAGAAATATCCAAGAGAGATGTGCTTCAGCTGGCACTGAAACCCTGCCAGGAGCAGCCGGATGATGATGGACATGAAGTTCACCATGGCTCCAGCTTTTGAAATCCTAACTGTGCCCTTGGTGGGAGGTTACTTAGGCTGTGGTTTCACAGGAATCTCATGGAATCACAGAAAACAGGGTGCCTAAAGTGACACCAGATGTCTGTGAGAAGCAGCTGAACCCCACCTCTGGCTGAGATTGGTGAAGCACTGGAGTCGCCACAGGGAAGATCATGGGTCTCCATCACCAGAGGCTCCTAAGGATAAGATTAAGAAATGTCCGTCAGGAGTGGTACAGGCTGAGTCAATCCTGCACAAGGACAGAAACTGAATCCTTCCCAGTCCTGCCCCTGTGGAGTCCAAAGGGCTGTACGTGAGCTCAGGGTCTGCCTTGCCATGATGGTCACTGGGGACCTTGGCAGGATTCAGGGGCCCATGCATAGGCATTGAGGTCTGTTGGAGGTGACATCAGAATCCTACCATGACTCTAAACTGTACCCCTCTGGCCTCAGGGGATACTTATCTCAGCCAGACAGGGTGACTGCCAGTTGGCATTTGGCTGTCAGGAGCTGTGGAGGAGTTTCCTGACCTGTGGCTCTTGGAGAGATAATCTGGACGAGATAACGCACATCAACAGCGACCCAGCTGCTCCTGTCCAGAGGGAGATGGGAAACGGGAGGTGGCATAGGAGGAGCCCAGGAGGAAAGCCCATGCAAGAACCACAGGCAAGGGTACCCATAGTAAACAGTGGGGTAGCTGGAGAAGCAGCACCCTTGGATATGTCAGTGCAGCTGTGTATAATCTCCAACAGCATCGTACAAACCATGCATGGCCTGACCCAAAGCCCTTTGGAGCAACTAAGGAAGAGCCTTGCTTCCAGGAACAACTTGGACAGGGCGCAATCAGGGATAAGGGCAAGAAGAGTTGTGCAACCATCTGCCAAGCATTTTTCTGGGAGAAAATAAATGCCAAGTGGTGTTTGTTCACTCCCCTCTTCCCATCCTCTCCTTCAGGGAGATCTGCCCCAAAGGGGAAATCTGATAGTTTCACATTGGATCTTCTGGATGGGGACTGGACCTGGTGGCAAGGCAGCCAGCCCTCTGCGTGATGCCTGTGCTGGGGGTGCAGCACATGGCAAGGTTCAATTAAAATGTTTCACAGCAGCGAGACCGACGGGGATCACAGGCACAAGAGGCAGGCTGACCTATTCCCAGACAAATTAGTCTTATAAATAAAATGAATGTGTGCAGGACAAACAGCGAACCTGTCAACCGAGCAAACCATGCTGGAGCGCTGGGAAATATTTTATTGGGAAATAAACTCTTAAATGCCATTCTCCATGCATGGATGGGGGCTGTGTGGCTTTTTCATAAACAAGCCCCGCTGCCTGCTCCTGCATATTGATTTGTGGCTGAACGGGAACCTTCAATTCCCTTTGGTGGCTTTGGAGAGCATGATTGACACCCTGCAGGACAGAATCTAGCTTCAGCTCCTCCAGTGCCCAGAAACACAGAGAGCAGAGCTCAGGGCCATGGGGACATCACCGACAGGAATCATGTCCTCGTCAGGCCAGGCTGCAAGAGCCCTGGTAGTTCCTGCTCCTCCATCACACCACCTCCTCTTCACTGATGCCATTAGCATGGGGTCAGAGAGGACAAACCCTTCCCAGACATGTTTTTACCAGCTCCATCATCATATCCTTTCCACCTTGGCCAGAATCAGGGAAAAAAAAAAAAAAAGAAAAAAAAGAAAAAAAAAGCTGAATTCCCATTTTTTTCCCATCAGGTTGATTCATCCTGCAAAGGGCTCAGCCTTTCTCACCCTTTCTGAGGACGCGGGGACTGGGGGTGTTCAGCAGCGTC
>NW_009596378.1:4274-50379 GCF_000690535.1 Cariama cristata
GCCCCAACCTCCTGAAACCCAAACATAGACCAGGTGGGTGTAAGAGAAGCTTTGCTGACGCCTCCAACCCCAGTAGACATTAAATGGCACTTGTACCAGTGCTAATTACATCTTAACATTTTCCCTCTGTATTTTGGTATTTATTTTGGAAAAGCTCCTCCCTGGAGTCATTTTCTTCCTCAGCTTTAAAACAACAACAATAACACCACCGTGCTTGCTTCTCCCTTGGCTGTTTCCCTCATTATAATAACTCTGCCATTCTGCTCCTGTACAGTCAGCAGAGGAGTTCAATCAGGCTGATGAGTAAAAGTGCATAATTTTATGGCTGCGTATCAACTGCCTGTTATTAAACTAATCAATCAGCTTCAGTGCAGCTACCAGTATAGCACAGGAGAGGACAAGGCAGAGCAAATGCTATGCTGTTATTCTTCCAAACGGAAAAAAAAAGGAAAAAAAAAAAAAGAAAATCCAATCTGGGCAACCAAATTCTTCAGCTTGCCCTTCTTGGCAGGGAGAAATGACTCGAGTGAGTTATGGGGTAGGTGACCTGCAGCAAGGTAGCGAGGAGTTTGCATTGCCCTTCTGCTCACCTACAGTGCTAAGCCGTAAAGCTCAGCAATTGCCATGCTCCAAAGCCCGGGAAAGTCATCAGGTGCTCTCTTATCACATCTTGCAGTGACCCACTCCAGATGCCTCGGACCTCCTACAGCAAAGCATTTACATATATGTTAAGTTAATCTCATTGAAGCCAGTAAGATCATCACCTGTACCCATTCTTGCTGCACAGATGTCCCTGATGGTCCTGGTGAGACTTACGGGATGGCAGAAGGAAGGAAAAGATGCATGAACCTCCTTTCCAGAAAGAAAGTAGACTCCTTCATGTATTTGCTACCTGGAAATGCAGAACTGACTTCACCATCCTGTTTGGGGCACAGCACATGGGCCAAGCTCTGCTTCTGAAAGGCTCCTGAGGGCTCCAGGGGACACTCTGTTCCCTGTGTCCCTGAAGGGCAGGACATGTGGGGGACATTGCTACGTTGCACAGGGAAATCTAGGCTACGCATTAGGCAAAGCTTGCTGCTGGAGAGGGATGAGCAGTCACCAGGACACATTGCCAGGAGGTTGTGGAGGTCTCTTAGAGCAAGCACTTGATGTTGCTTCTTCTATAGCAACATCTGTTAGGGCTGGACCTGGTGAGGTTCTGCTTGAAGCCACAGATGGGCGTGATGGCTTTGGAGTTCCCTTGCAGCTCTGAATCCATGGGAAAGAACAATCCATCTTTCCTTGCCATCCAAGGAGGATGAGGAGGAGGTGTAACAGGGCTTTGAACTTCAGAGCAAGTCAGTGGGACCTTCTGTGCTAATAAATGTGAGTAGTGGGAGGGAAGGAAGGAAGGGAGGGAGGAGGAAAGGGGAGGAAGGGAAGGAAGGAAGGAAGGGGAGGAAGGAAGGAAGGAAGGGAAGGAAGGAAGGAAGGGAGGGAGGGAGGAAGGAAGGGGAGGGAGGAAGGAAGGAAGTAAGGAAGGGAAGGAAGGAAGGGAAGGAAGGAAGGGGAGGGAGGAAGGAAGGAAGGAAGGGGAGGAAAGGAAGGAAGGAAGGAAGGAAGGAAGGAAGGAAGGAAGGAAGGAAGGAAGGAAGGAAGGGGAGGGAGGAAGGAAGGAAAGGGAGGAAGGAAGGAAGGAAGGAAGGGGAGGGAGGAGGGAAGGAAGGAAGGGGAGGAAGGAAGGAAGGGAAGGAAGGAACAAAAGGAAGGAAGGAAGAGAAGGAAGGAAGGAAGGAAGGTAGGTCAAGGACAAGGAGATCACCTGCCACTTTGTCCCTCTCCCACTGCAGCTGGCACACCTTGTACTTCCCTCTCTCAGCCACGCTCCCTCCATCTCCTACAGATAAATTGAAAAAGTCAAGTGCAGCAAAACAGAGCAGGCAAGGCTGTCTGTGCTGTATCCTCTAAATGCTGCAAAGCTTTAGCCTGGATGTGTGTCCTCAGACCCACAGAGGAAAGAAAGGACGTCCTCAGCCAGCCTGAGCATCCTTCCCCAGTTAACTGTATTCACTTACACAGATTAAATTGCACTGGCTCCTTCTTGGCTTATTATTTATCACTTGTTTTACTGTCACATCCACAGGTGCAGACTGTTCTGTGCTGGGCACTCTGAAAGCATACAAATAAATATGGTCCCTGCCCTGGAGCTTACCGCG
Organism: Cariama cristata; assembly: GCF_000690535.1. NCBI lineage: Eukaryota > Metazoa > Chordata > Aves > Cariamiformes > Cariamidae > Cariama > Cariama cristata. The sequence continues at coordinate 6,473 of NW_009596378.1, forward strand.
CCGGTTGACCGAGAGTAACTCAGTATGGACTCGACCCAAAGACTCTTCCCGGGCAGGGAAAGCAGCCCTGCAAGCCCCCACGCCATCCCGCTGGCCAGGGCTTGGCCGCGGGGGCTGCGGGCTGACAGCTGACATCCTCCTGAGCTCATTTTCTCCAACTGCTGCCAAGCCATTCGCAGAGCACTTCACAAAACGAATTTTCTGGAAAACAAATTAAAGGAGGGGTTACATCGCGCAGCAGACAGCCCAACCGGCGCTCAGCTGCACGGACGAATCCCGCCTGTATTTTGGGCTGCACCACACGCACCGCATTGCTCGCAGCTGCTGCTGCTGCGCTGGAATGTGCAGTTCGCCATCTAAATATACTGTAAGAATAAACTGATCAAAGCAGCTAAATATTATTGTCTGCTCTCTGATGGGCGGTGCGGAGTATGGTCTCCTGGAAACTCCGGTTACTCCATTTTTTTTCCCTGTGCAAAACCACGGACAACAGTTACTCCGGTTTTTTTCCCTGTGCAAAACCACGGACAAACAAAATTGGAGGGGGGGTGTGGGGAGGGGGAAGCAAAGGAGACTTCAGTGGGTGTGAAGGCAGCGCAGTCGAGGTCTTGGGAGTCAGGAAATTCCAGTCCCTGCAGCTTGCTGGTTGGAGTACGTGGAAGGCAGCGGTGGGCAGGAGGGGACAGGACAGGCTGTCGGCTGGGAAAAGGTCCTGAGTTAGGCTGGGACCTCAGTGATGTGGGCTCTGTCCCCAGCACTGCCACATCCTCCTCATGCAGCCTTGGGCACATCTCTTTAGGTTGCTTGGGTTGAAATCATCACCTCCACCCCCCATCCGGTGTGCCCATCCATCAAGAGCTTCCTTAGGAAACTCAGTTTGTTCCCAAACCCTTCTATGTGGATATCGGTAAATAAAACAAGCTGGGATGAGTTCACTGTGCCAGCCAGCACAGCACAGCCGTGTGAGGGCATGGCAGGGGCAGGACCAGCACTGGGATGGGGATGGGGTCTCCGGTCTAGCAAGGTGCAACAGATGTCCAGTGCAAAGGGACCGTGCCAGCCCACACCTTTACTTGTGCAAAACCTTCAGCCATCAATTCTCCCCCATAAATCTTTATTCAGGTGAGCTCATCGGCGCTGCCATGGAAAACAAGCACTGCCACAAATGAGTAGTCATGAATAATCATGCTGGCTATTTTGGAAAGCTTTTTATCCTTTGCGTAAGAGATCCAAAGTGCTGGTTTTAAACAGGAGACTACTCCTTTGAAATGTTTGGTTCAGTCTGCAATCAAGAGACGATCTATAGCATCTCACCCCAGTGACAGCCAAATCCCCTGCTGCGCACCGCAGTAGGGTCAGAGGGAGGGGGAAAGAGGGAGGATGGTGCAGCGGTTACAACACCGACTTCTGACCAAGCATCTCCGTGTCCTCGGCTGTCTGTGTGATGGTGGGCTTAACCTGCCCCCTCTCAGCTCTCCAACCGCACAATGGGAAAAAGAGCAATGTGCACAGACGTTATGATTTTACAGCCATTAAAAGATGATGAACTTCTCTGGTACCATGGGGAAGAAGCTTTATAAATGGCTGAAACTGAGGAGTACAAATAACTTTTGCATAAGAAAAATCCTAAACCTCAGCCTCCGCTTGTGCGTTTAACAAGGCTCTGGTGAGAGGCCTCTTGTCGCCTATTTCCATTCAAGCTGGGTACATACTACCTATTATTTATAGAGAGAATTTTTTTTTTTCCCTCCTAGTTCCTCCTCTCACTGCCCAATACCCTCCAACCAGGAATTAAGGATACAAATGAAAAATCTCCCCTTGTTCTTTAATTTCTTTCCTGTGAGCACTCAGTCCAGCTCTCCAGCCTGCCTTGTCCAACCTGAGGAAACTCAAAAAAAAGGCCTGCTAGCTGAGAAAAGGAGAAAAATGGAAATGGAGAAAGTGTTTGCCTTGCTGTAGTTAAGCCTGTAGCAAAATATTTCTTTTGCTACCTATTTATTAGTATTCTGGCACACCAGGGAAAGGGTTATCAAAACAGTTACCGGACCATGGGAAAACTTTTTTTTGCTCTGAGAATAAGGGATTTTTGGAGAGCCACCTCCAGTAGCTTTATGCACTTCTTCTGTTTTGAGAAATATTTTCATATTCTTATTTTCAGTACAGGTTGACTGTCATGTTGGGCCACTCGGTGCATGTCTGGTCTATGCAGAGCAGGGCATGTTCTCAGTTTGATCCTCTTTCATTACATCTCCCCTCGAACTCAAACATCTGCCATGATCTCCAGTGATTTGAGCCAAACGAGCCACCTTTAGTAAATAAAAACAGCCCCGACTGATGTTGGCGAAAAGGAGTAAAAGCACAGGCAGTGAAATGTAAGCTGAGAGAAAGTGGGAGGAAGAAAAATGCAAAGAGCAAATAGCTGGAGAATGATCCAGTAACCACAAAGCAGCAGCCCCTTATTTGCAAATGGCAAAAAAACCCCAACCTAGAGAGCTGGTAAAATTTGCAGACGATATGAAAATGAGATTGGTGGTAAGTAGCAATGGGCACAGGCTGGTTGTGCGGGCAGGTGCTGATGGCTGAAGAGGGAACCACTGAACAACTTATTTCAGTGTGGCCACGGCAAAAGTCAGATATTTTGGAGCAAGGGATGTGGGTCACACCTAGGAGATGGGGGGGATACATCCCGGAAAGCAGTGACTCAGAACCACATTGAACGGTCCTGGTAGACAATTGCTCGTGTATGAACCCAGCAATGCCTTAGCCAAGAAGGCTGGAGTAATCCTTGGCTGTGCAGCTGGCAAATATGAAGTGGGAGTGCTGAAGTGATATTATCTCTGTAAACAGCATTAGTGAGACCATTTCTGAAAAGTTATGTCTAGTCCTGATGTTCACATGTCCAAAAAAAGACCTTAAGGAAACAGCAGAGATGTGGAGAAATCCTGCCACAGTGACTTTAGGCATTGAAAACCTACTTTAGAGTGAAAAAAACATATCCAAGAAAAAATTAAGAAGTGACTTTAGTCCAGGTTACCAACATCTGCACAGGTATAAATGCTGGAGATGGCATCAAGAAAAGTTGTAACAAGATAGAGTCTGAGAAACTCAGATTAAATCCAGGTGAGAGATCTGAACCAGTCGTGCTGAGGTCAGGTTTCACCCGCCAAGTCCAGATGACCACCCATCATCCAACATGGCTAAAGGTTGGCTGATTTTTGGTGCCAGCTGCTCATGAAGGTAGCTAAAATCATGTCTGACTGCCTTTGACTCAGTAGTTTGCTGACCCCATGTTTAGAGGAGTAAATAGGACTGGCTTTTGGTACAAAAGCTTGAGGCTACGCTATTGGTATGATTCAAAGATGCGGATGGATCTACTGTTAGCGCTATAGGTCATCGTTTTTGGGAGATGTGGTGGAACTGGGCGAATCACAGCACACAAAGTCACTTTGAGTGTTGAACAGAAGGCTGACTGTGGGAGACTTTTCATAGATTACTCAGCCAAAAAGGTAGCAACCAAGGTAATTGGGCACGAAAGCTCTTTTTTTGCTAACTGTTAAAAAACATGGAGTAAAACAGATGGATCAAAAGCTTGTTGACATTGATGGGGATCTTTCCAAGCAACTTCAGTGGGGTTTTGGCTTAGATACATATGCTCTTGGATATCAGTAGGCTGATCTCAACAGCAAATGAAATGGCCCCTGGATGTCACTGCTGTGCTACAGTAGAGAAGCAGAAGAGTCCTACTCTATGGGATGTAAAGAAGATGGAGTTAAGACCCAGAGAAAAGGCCTGGATAACTCAAAGCATTGGCTCAGGCCTTTGGTCTGCCTCCAGCACAGATTGCAAATGACTGCAAGTTATCATCTGACAGATGCTCCGTCATGGCTCCAGTCCATTTCCTACTGCACAAGTCTATACATCACAACCCGCGCTGTCGTCAAGCCTGCGTGGTCAAACCAGCCTTGGCTGCTGATTTTTTCGCAGTTTCTCCTCTTTCCTTTTTCAAACCCCTCCCTTCTCCAGGAAAAAGAAAACCCAGTCCACTATCCAGCATAAATTTAATTGATTTCAGTATAAACTCTGAGCCTTATGGTTGCATAGAAGACATAGGAATTCATTGGTGTCTCCTCCAGTTTGCAAATTTTACTGTGAATGATGCTGCTATTCTTAGCAGGTTGATAACAATGAAACCTAATGGTGACATTTGAACATGTTATTTCTATCAACAATTTTCCTGGGGTTCAATTTGATGGAAAAACTTCAGATAAGTTGCTTGCTCCTGGGAAGCATGGGACTTGATTGTTTGGGGTGGAGGAGAGATAAGAACCCAAAGTCTTCCTATTACCCCCACAATAATTCTCATAAGGGACATATGCATAGTCAGCATAAGAACTTGTGGGAAGCGCAAACTGTCCGGGTGGAATAAAATAGTTTAAATTTAATCTCAGAATAAGTAAGATGAGGAAGAGTGGGCCGATTGCATCACTCGTTTTCCTGTTGGTTGCACTAAAAACCTTTAATTTAGCTCTGAAATTTCTGCTGAATACTTGTCCACTGCATGAAAGTAAAACAGCCTGGCTTCAAAATTTACTTCAACTTTGCAAACAAGTCTGCAGGAATTTCTACCGAGCTGACCACTGTCATTTATTTAAGCAGCACAGTACAGGATTAAGGAACCCTGGAGCCTGGGACAGCCTTTTATCTTGAAAAGTGACCATTCCAGGTAAGAAACAGAGATGAAGCAGTGAGAGATGGGGGATTTCTCTCACCTGACTTCATATATCCACAATGCAGACATTTCCAGCAGAGCTGGTCACTCCAGGCTCCCTTTGTAGTCAGCAGAAACAGGCACTTTTAGGGCATGATTCATCTGCCCTATTTTCAACATCTGTGCTAGGTTGTGATAAATTGCAACCAGGACTCCAGAGCCTGCACAATTAAAGGCTTCATCCAACTGTCCCCAAATATACTGTACTTGGAGATGCCCTGGGTTGCACCATCCTCCAGCCTCTGCTCCCATGGGGCTCCTCCCCAGACCCACCATCGTCCTCGCTGTGGAGACATGTCTGGTTCCTTGAGCGGTCCAAGAGGGCACAAGATGCCTGGGAGCCTGCATGGCTTCTCATTTTTGCTTTATTGAAGTTGTGACCCATAAAATCTCTGAGCTTTATCGCGTAATACTGGTTATGAATTCTCCGAGGTGGTCAAGATTCAGCCCAAGATTGATACAGGGTGGGTATTCGGCTGCTGGTCCCCACTGTGTCTTAATCCTCTTTAGGTCAAGGAGAGGCTGCTCCTTAAGTGCTTTGGTGTTCTATTCTGTATCAAAACCCCAGGAAAAGTTTAGCAATATGCGGGACACTTTCAGGTTGATACTCAAATCAGATCATTTGGCAGAAGGAGAAGTAGATGCATCATTCTGTGGGCGAATCTATAACGTGATTATTTGGCTCTAAATGGGCCATGGAGCCAAACTCATCCATGGAAAGTTCTGTGGGAATTAATAATCACAAAACCACCCCAGTCTATGCTATGGGTTTTGCTCAACCAGCAGGTACCATCTTTTTCCAGGCTCAAGTGCCTACTCCCTAATGAATCTGAAGCGTGTCCTGGCCCATCTCCGGTGGGTTTTCAGTCACCTCCTCATATATATTCTCTGAGCAACCTGATCTAATTGAAGATGTCCCTGCTCATTGCAGGAGGGTTGGAATAAATGACCTTTAAAGGTCCCTTCCAACCCAGATCATTCTGTGATTCTATGATATTCCTGCCCTGGTTCTTCAGCTTTCCAGCCACACTGAAATTCTAACAAAAAAGAGAAATCCCACACAACCGCACACACTTTCTGAGCCTTTCTGCCCCAAATGTAGACTGCCTGCCTCATGGCACTCCCTGGACCTTCACCGCTGGCAGGAACAGTTGTTGTGTGGTCTGCCCTACACCAGGGCACCTTCACCTACTTCTTTCTCCAACCCTCTCCTGGGGGACCTTCCATGACTCAGGTCTTCTCCTCCAGCAGTGGTTTCATGGGTGCTTCCAGCATCTTGTTGCATTGGTGCAGGCTCCTTGTACAGCGCAGGTGCTTCTGAAAACCCCATCATGCATCCTACACCCTGAGGTGGGTTTGTCCATCCTTCTGCTGCTGCCACATTTCACCTTCCCCTGCTCCACCATCTGGGGATGGAGGATGCCCAGCAGAGAAGACACAGAGGTAGGACAGGAGCTTGCTAAATGACCAACTTTGTGACAGAACTGTAATTAGAGTGTAGTTATATTGCAGTTGCTACGCAAACAGCCACTCGTTTTGCTTTTCAATATGTAATTATCAATAAATCATCAAGGTGGAGGTTTAACTACCTAATTCGTTTACTTTCTTTGCCCCTTGGCACTCTCGCTACATCAGCTCTTGGGACCCGACCATCCAGAGGAGGCTGTATGCAACCGTGTGAAGACTGCCCCGGGTCTGTGAATAACCAGGTGTCAAAGGAGATAACCACAGTCAAATGCCATTAATTGCACTAACTTAAAACTACCGTGGCTCAAAATTTAAAATGCTATTGCTCAAAAACCCAGCCTATTTTTTCCCCTTACAAAAGCAATCGGTAACAGAGCTGGTGCACGCCCCAGCCCTCAGTCCTTTTGCTAACAAAGCACAAAAGCAGCATTTCATCTTAAGAAGAGGCTAAGCAGTGGTCAATGATCCACAGCAGTCGTCAGACGGACAGCGGAAGGTTGGATTCCCCCAGGGCTGCAGTAGCTCTAAAAAAATGCTTCTCCAGAGGAGGCAGGGTCATCCATCACCTGCACATAGCTGTGCTCATCTGGGCTCTCCGTGAGTTTTGGACCTGCAACCCCCACATACCTCCCCTATGCACGTTAATAGCAATGTCCCTGACCTGGGGGGTGAGACAGAGAAGCTAAATAATTAACTTTTGCAGTGAGCAGGATGGAGGGCAACAACAAAGATCCCCTTAACCAAGGCCTTTTAGCCTGCATCTTCTCGCTCCGGGAAGGCTTCAGGTTTGTCTGAGAATAAACCATTAACAAGGACATCCAAACATCCGCGGCTACACGGGGCCAAGAACCCATCACCTCGTGCCCCACGCATGCCCTCCGGCAGCACTTTAGTGTGGCATCTACCACGGCAATTATTTTTGTGACACGGACACATGTTGAGCTGGCACCAAACCACCGACTCGGAGCTGAATGAGCTCCAGAGCTATTAACAACCTCCGGAGTCATGCCGCCTCCCCGATGGCTGCCTTTTACGATCCCTTAAATTGTCAGCTAACAAGATGGCGGGGACAACGTCGGTTTAATGATACTCTCATCATTAGCAAGACCCAATTAGCAGGGAAGCCTAATGAATCCTCAAATGCAAGCTTGCTAATTTAAATACAGATAATCCATGACATCAGTTGAGTGCTTAAACAAAGATTTCATAGGCATTTTTCTATGTCAATAATATAGACATAAGCCTGATCAATTTTCATGAACAACAATGGATTGGACTTTTCAGCATGTTTGTGATAAATTTAACATGAATTTGTCTGCGGCAGCAAATCCTTCAATAAAGCTCCAGTTAAGAAACAGTCAAACTTTCCCAACCATTTACCAGATTATCATGCAAGAGGAAAGGGAAAAAAAAAAAACAAAGAGAGAGAGAGAGAGAGACATAAGCACAGCTGTAAAATTTATTATCTTTTTTACCCTGGAACAGTATTTCTTCTTCCTATTATGCATGTGACTAGGTTATTTTACCAACCAGCTCCTGCATCTCAGATGCACTCAGTATCACAAGGCAATGGGACTTGGAGTCCAGGCTGTCAGCTGAACTCGGGAAGTTAATGGGCCAGGCAGCTTGCGTTGGCGGGAAACATTCCCGGAGAAAACATCTTGATAAAAGAAAAAACATCCAAAGAGTGAAAAATGGCCATATAAAGCCAGAGAGGGAGCAAAAACAAGACTGTGGAAATAAAATAGCACTGGGAGGAAAAGAAAGGCACGCAAAATATATATATTTATGTATACGTATATATGTCTAATAGAAAGCACTCAATAAAAACAGGCACCCAGCCATGAGGGATGCAGAAGCAGCTATGGTTTTAGACAGATTTATCACAGAGTAGGGTTGGGTAGTTTGAAACTTGCAGGAGAAAAAAAGAGAGAAGTTGATTTGATGAGCGGGAAAATGGGATGGAGAAGGGAAGAGAAGGCTTTACAGATGGCAGGCAAATGAAAAGGCTGAGCAGATCCTCTTGAAAAGGGTGGAGATTTTAGCTCCCTTTTTTCAGCCCTTCACATCTCTCTCATGGCCTGAGTGCTGCAAGGGCCTTTGCCCCCACATCTCTCTTGCTCAGATTGACAGGCATGTCCAATCAAAGTGCTCCAAACTGCTGCTGGGAGGACAGCAGCTGTACCCGACACGCATGTTGCAGATCCACTGGATATTTTGGGTAAGTTGGAGCTCTTTTGTCTCCGTGCTTAACCCCGTCTGCTTTCCATGCTGCCCTGGATGCTGCACGCTCCCTCCCCTTCAAGCCACCCTGCTGCCACCCGGCTGAGGGTGCACATGTGCTGAGGACCTCCCCAAGCCCCTCCTGGAGAGCACAGAAGGGTGACGGTGCAACTCTTGAACTGTGGGATGACAGCACTTGGGATAAAATGCCTGTTGTCCATGGGAGACCATCATCATCTGGCTCACGGAGCCCCATCAAGGCTACTGCTGAGCTCTTCATTTCCCTTCTCTCATCTAACCATTGAGGAAAGCCAGGGATGTCCTTCATTGCTTACTAGTCAAAGAGGCAAGATCCAGAGATTCCTTAGTGGTTCATATTCAGCCTTGAGAGGTTGGGTGGGCACAGCAAGATGCAGGATAGAGGATTGCCCTTATTAGCTGCAGGCAGCACATCAAGAACAGGTTGACCTTGACATGAGAGTGTGATTCAGTGCCTAAACATAAGCAGTCAATGTTTTTGAGAAGCTGCAGAGCATTCAAGACAGGGATCTGACAAGTCTGGCATAGGACCTGCAGAAGACATGTGCCATCCTGGCCTAGCTGGAGGCCATATGGGGACACCCTGGGCCACCTCAAATGGCACCAGACACCTAGGGGTGGGTTGCAAACCTATCTCACATACAATCATTTATATCCTAGACATACAGCTGGATGACAAGTGAACCAGCTGAATGCCACCTCACATCTCCTATTAGAGCACTCCACAGGCAGGTTAAAAATTAACTTCCCTCAGCAGTTTTGCTGACCTTGAACAGACAAAAATCAAGGGTCAGTCCTCAGTCCTCCACTCCACCTCCTTCTGTAAAAAAGGCTATTAAATTAGTAATTGTGACTTCTCATTAGCATCTATGCTTGTATATCTAAAAGTAGAATCTTTTGACTGAAAATGGGGAACTGTGATTCTCACATCCTCATAGGACTCCTATGACTGGAAACTTGTAAAAAAGTAAAAGAAAAACAGTGTGACCTTCATGAAAGTCAAAGGCAAAATTCCCATTGCCTCCCAGGGGACTATTGTTGACTTCCCACCACCATGGTAGCCTGAGACTCTAGACAAAATCATGAGAAATGGAAGATCCAAGTTGCAGCATCTTATCTAGCCTTGCCCCAGAGTTGAGCCAAAAAATGCTCTCCTTTTAGGAGCCTTGGAGATCAAGAAAATTCCTCGTTTCCTCCTTCAGGAGAAAGACACCCTCACTTAGTTTTCACTGACTTTGTTGGCACTTTCTTGATCCTGTTGGCAGATCAGGCTTAGGGGTCTCTGGGTTGGGTTTATTTTATGCAGTAGCACAGGTCTATAAAAAGTGTTTTCAGACTTTTGGGGGATCAGCTGAGTTGTTCCCAGAAGCAAAGGTCTCTCATTTTCTCTAGAGACATGTGTATTCTTGCCCATTTGGAAAGCTTTTAGTTGGTCAGAGGAGCAGTAAATAAGGTTTTACTGACAACACCAGTCCTGTGAGCAATGATGTATTGTCACCATGAGAGTGTAACTCCTCAGTCAAATAAGCTACTATTTAGTAAAGAAATGCTCCTAAGAGTGACCATCCACAGCTGATCCCAAGCCATGGGTCATCTCTTTGAAAAGATTGCTTAAATGACAGTGCCGAATGGCATATTAATTGCCAATATCTTTATATGTACCTAATTTTAAAAACACTTGATAATCGAATTAAAATTAAACTCTCTGCTTTTGAGTAGTAGTACAATCTTGTTGGTCTGAAAGCAGAAAGCTGATGCTGAAATTTAGTATCCTGGCACGTGATTTATGGTAAGAGGTGCTCAAATATGGAAACTGGGACTTTGATCTTTTCATGAGAAATAGTTTTCCCATCTGTAAAACAGGGGCATTTCTATCAGCTACTTTATAACTATGTAATAGCTGTAAAATATGAAATGAGTCTGAATAACTATTAAGGAGGTGGGATTTTCCTCTAATCAATTAACATTTGAAAGCCCTCATCCTCCAGGAGCTCTTTTAGCACCAGTCCACAAACGGGATTGCTCATGCAAAAAAAGAACACACAGGTTTTTTTCCACAAGCCTTGATATCATGATGGATCTTCCTTTTCAATTAATTTGAAAAAAAGCCATGTATTTACGTGTATGTATTTGGCATCACCAGGACTAAGGACATTCCATTATTTTTTTACTCTCGTGAGCTATGTTAACAACATCAAGACAAATCTACTCTTAGGGAAAATCACTTGACGCAAGTGAAAGCAAAGCCTTTGATCCATGAACCTTCTGCTCCACAAGAATAGCTCCCCAAGCTTGCTTAGTCTACCGAAATGGGAGCCGAGATGGGATACAGCTGCCGTCTGCACATTCATCTCAGGGGTAAACATGAAAGATCAAGCACAGCAAAATTAAGGGCAAATGAACTGAAAGTGAGTCAATGAAACCTAGCAGTTACAAGAAGGTTTCTGACTACCAGAGCCGTGATGTTCCAGGACAGTCTCTTGGGAAAGGAGAAAGGGCCAAAAAAACCTTTACTGATTTAACACAGAGCCTGGATGTCTCTGCACATCCCTTCCAGCTCCCCAGCCCTTTGTTTTTCCCTTCCTGGCTCATCCAGAGGTTGGTAAATTAAGTGCAGCATCACTGACCATCCCGATCACCTCGGACCCTTGCAGAGGGAGTCATTTCCCCTGGCTGGTACCTGGGAGCAAATTCATTTCTGTGGGTGTCTGAGTACGGAGCAGCATGGGGCAGGAGAGAGGAGGATTTCCTGCCAACAGTTTATCTTGCCAGTTGGCCCTGTCTTCTCCTCTCCCGTCCTTACTGCGGCCTTGGCCACTGAATAATGGAAGAGGGAGGAAACCTCAGAGGAATTGAAGAGAGCAGACTGAAGAGATTAAAAAGGACGGCACAAGTCATTGAGATGCATAGCATCCCCCGGGGAGGGGGGTTGTGCACGGTGCTGGGGGCTGCAGGGCTGGCTGGCTGGGGCAGGGATGGCTGTCACAGCGCGGTTGGACAGGGAAGAACCTACTTGGGTGCAACACCCCAAAATACAGTGAGAGTCCCCCAGCAGCGACAATACACTTCCCCATTGGCACCCCACAGCTATACGATGCTCCCCTTCCGACAGCCTGAGCACTTCTTCCGCAGAGTCCAGCATTGCCCCTCCATTCGGATGGTGGTCCTGCAGCTTTCAGAGCCAAAGCCCCCTCACATCAGCAGCATCGCCTTGAAAGCTGAACATGCCTGTGAAAGCAATCAGAGATGCTCTTTGAAGAGTCGGCAGAATTTTTCATTGCAGATTCCCAGCTGCATTTTCCTGCTAACCTTGCATTCCTGAGGATGCACAGTGAGACGGGAACGTATGTACGGAGAACATGTTACACATCTCACCGGCTACTCCCACAGCCAGGAAAATATTTCCTGCAAGTTTCCTCCCTTAAGAAGGCCAAAAATCAAACCAGTTTTTCCCCCTGAATTTTCCAAACACCCTCTGGGCTGTTCCTGACTGTGTGGAAAGCTCACATTTCATCCCACATCTCACAAAATGTCCAGCATGGATATATATCACGATAACATTGCCATCATCATATCTACTGCAGTTACCATTATTTAATTCTTATTTATAGGACTCAACTCAGACAGGAGCAGCTGGCATTAGCACACACAGAGAGCAAGTATAAATGACTGGTGATAACCAGCATGTCCCTGGCAAGACTCATCACTCCTGTATTTGGGGGAAGAAACCGGCATCTTTTTCTATGGTCTTGCAGTGACCGACACAAGGCGCACAGCAATGGGTAAGGGTGGTTTTTCCAGTTTTTGTTGTCAAGTTTCTTTAACTTCTACTGGGGGAAGCACAGGAGAAGATGTGTGTTTGGGCAGGGTGAGGGATGGGGAAAGGGAGCCAGCTCCTGGCAGTGTAACAGGTGAAGGTGCAGGAGCCCTGGAAGATACCACCCACCTCCTGTTGCTCCTAAGCCATGATACCACCTCCTGTTCCCAACACATGCTTTGCCCAAACCAGAAACCCTCACAAGTCCACAGTCCTTGAAGGTGATGCCGAGGCGAGGAAGGCAAAGAAAAGCTGGATGCAGTGTCAGGAAGGTTTCCCAGGGAGGGTGCCCCAACCTTCCTCGGGGACATCCAGGACTGATCAGCTCCCAGAGCATATTCCTAATCACAGTGGTGTCAGCACTTTATTGCCTTTCAAAACACAATCCCTTGTTAATTATTATTCATTAGCAATAATATTATCATGACTATTATTTTATGAACATATAGAATTAATCACTTTCTTAATTAAATACTTAATGATATTAACAGTTTAAATCAGGCCATTAATTCACAAGCACTTATAGCTAGTGTAAAACTCTGCCAGCACTGAAAGTAATCCTCATCCCCACCAAGGCCCGTCCATTTGTTTCTGGCCTAATCCTGCCTCTTGACTTGTGCCAGCCCAGGCATTTATGTACCCGCACCAGGAACAGAATCAGAGAAATTATTTGGGTTAAAACCAGTGCGCTTAGACTCACCACAACATCTCATCGCTGAGGCCTCTGTCTTGATGTGCGAAGTCATACAAACCAGAAAAAAAGTCATACAAACCAGAAAAAAAAAAAAAAAAGGTGAGATGATTGACAAATGTGTTGTGGGACACGTGTTCGGGGTGCACAGCTGGAGCTACTGCAGCATTCCCCCAGCCTGTGCGCATCCGATGGAGGGTGGGCACACTCAGGCTCCTGCACAGCCAGTGATGCTTCCACAGGGTTACAGCTGATGGAGGAATTCACTCCATCGTCAAACTGAGTCGCCTGTAACAGGCGCATTTTTGCCTCACGCCTGGGCAAGCCAGGACACGACATGTTAATAAGTTAGGCTGCAGATCCAAAGCAACCAACAGTCACCAAAGGGGTGAGAAGACCCAGGTCCTGCCAACTTCATCTGCTGCTCCTGTGCTGATCCTCTCCCCAGATTTAGGGGCTTGATTCTGCTGCTTAAGCATAGGGGTGCAGCTGAGATGCCACCAGGGATCTGCAACATCCATGTCAGTATGATGCAAGAGCTACAGGACATCTCTAGCATCCTGGAGTTGTGGTGGGAGGTCAGGAGAGATACTCCCGGCAATAAAAGATATGTGTGTGTATTTGTGGGTGTGGGCAACTGTGTCCCATGCATGGTGTCCAAATCTGGAGCTGAAACCTGACTTGAACACGCTGTAACTAACATGCAAAAGAGACTAGAAAGCAGGTGGGAACGTATCCAGCCATTTTATCACTGTTTTCTTCCATCTCTACGCACATTGCACAGGAACTTGGTTCACTCAGGACAGAATTTGATCATCCAGCACCTGTTGAAGAATGAGAGCTGACTTCGTGACCCATCTTTCTACCTCTTCAGCAGAGGATTTCCACGCTGGCAGCATAAATCTGGGGATCACACCATCTATACTCTTGAGTGCTTGCACTGTCTCCTGGGTCCCTGCCTTCCTGAGCTGTTCAGTATTGGTTTCTGTACTGATTGACTTCGGTAGCAATTTCTGTTCAGTGTTTTACAGAATGCCATGCCAAGCCGTGGTGGCTGATAGGGCAGACGTGGCTGAAAACTGCAGGCTTTTTAAAGACAGTGGCATGAAAGGGAATGACCTCCTTGCTACCCTGTGCTGACAGATTTAACTCTCCAGCCTACGCTGACCTCAGCACAGGGCCCAGGCTCGTGCATCTGCACATGCAATAAAATATCTTAATATCCTTGCACCTGCGACTTGTACTGCCTCTGTCAGATGGCAGCGCTTTTTCATCACGGAGCGAACGCCAAAAGTTTGCACGGGTTGAAAGCAATGCTCAACTAATTCATAGTAGAGAAATTCTTGAAGGGCTATTAAATGCAGGAACAGCTCTTCTGGAAGTCTAAGAGCCACAAAATGAGAGTAGGGACTAGTGTTCAAGGCAATACCATTGTATATTTGCCCTGCTCTCATACTCTTCTCTGAGCTCTTGATCCTTTGTTCTTGATCGCTTGACTTTTGATCCCATGGTGAAGACAGGACCTGAGCTAGATGGGCCATGAGACCAACATGTGTCGATGTTCTTTGCTCTCCATTGACTTCAGTAGGTGTCCTTTTGTGAAGTATCTCAGCTTGCACCAAACCATCTGATTCCTTTGAAGTCAATGTGACTTCAGGGTGCAAGAAGCAGCCTCAAGGCACGACTGATCTCCTCTTTCATGTATCTGTGCTAGCTGGACCACACAAACCACAGTGTGGTGGAGACTGAGAAATGCACCAAGACTTAAAGTGCCATTGTATATGGGTTGGTGTCAATTAACTCTAGAAACGTTCTGAATAAATTAAATTATGCTGCAATCTGAAGCTAAACTGATTCTTAATTAAAAGATAAGATATTTTTTAATCCTCAGATGATTTATAGAAAAGAATAATAAAGTATGGGAATCACAGTCAGCCGCCTCAGTGGCTGAACAGTTTCACAGTTAAAGCCCTGAGCAATGTGCTGTAACTTCAAAGTTGTCCACCGCTATAGCCCTGGTTTGAGCAGGGGGTTGGACAAAGTGACCTCCAGAGACCTCCTGCAACCCAAATCATTACATGAGTTTATGGTACAGCTGTATTACTCCTCATATTGTGAACCCAGCTTTTGGATGCTAAAGGATCAGGATCTGGTTTGGAGACCTCGGTACTGAACAAATGCAACAATCAAGTGTGAAGAAGCAGGGTGCAATGTGTCAATAAAAAACCTTGAATATTTCCTTTTTTATTGTTAAGGTTCATTCTGGAGAACAGTAGGTAGCAGACTCTAATACCTGGAGAGTGGCCTCCATGTACAGAGGAGTCCTGCTACCCAGGACCAGGAGTTTCTGCTCCTGTTTCCAGCTGAGCATGAGGACTTGGAAACCTGCATCTTACCAGCCCCAGTAAATTCCCTGAAATATGGACAAAAACCTTATTCCACTCATTGCAGACAAAAACAGGTTTCTACATCTCTTGAGTTCCTGATGTGTCTCATTGCTTACCAGGGGATGCATCCTGCCTGGAGATCATATAGCACAAAGGTATAACTTATGGCTAAATAACACACTACAAGTAAACATAAATCACTACAAAAAGCCAAGAAGGAAAGTCTTATACAGGCACAATCTAGCCTGTGGGAAGCAGTGGTATTTGAGGCTGGGAGGAATGAAATCTCAGGGCTGATACTTTCTTACAATGATTTAGTCCCACTATCACCTCATTCACTTCACCTGAGCAACTCCCCCTTTATGTCAGTGATGCGAGTGAAGAATAAGGCTGAATAGAGTCATTTTCCCTTGACAATCCCAATACAGCCTGTCTTTTTGTTGACTCAAACTCAGATCTTTTTTTCCCATTATTAAAATGATTCTTTTCAGCCAAGGCCTTTTGTAGGATGTTCTCCTGCGGTACAATCAAGCACATATTTTAAAACATGCCCACAAAGCCTAAAGCACCGCCATGATCTGTGCCTGGGTCTGATCCTTTGCTTCTACGCGCTGTGTGGAGGAAGCCCTAACGTCCTGGACGTCAGTAGACCTGCTCCTGATTTACGCTGGTGCAAACCAGTAAAGAAGCATGCCTTCCTGCTTTATGGCTCATCATCTCTGGAGCACCTGCGAGTTTTGTTACTTTAACATGAGAATTAAGGCTTCTGCGGGACATTGACTTGGTCTCTTGCCTCGGCTAAGGTCCTAAAAAAAGGCTGTCTCCATAAATATGCTGTAACAAACTGCCCCATCGTGTTTCACATATTGCTCTTTGCTGGAAATGGCTGCCTTTCCTCCTGCAATGAATTACGCTGTATTTCACAAGACTGAGTTACCCATCTTTGAACACCTGGGGATAATAATTTGAAGACAACTTCCCTTATAAACAGCAAACTTTTATGTATTCCATAATGACTGCCCTATTATACCCTAAAACCATAATTATTTTTCACATTTTTTTCCTCTCAGGTCCATAATCTGTTGCAATAAACAAAATCCAGTGATTAAAGAGGCTGTATTCTTTCCTCCACTAAGAATTTTTTTCAGCATTTTTATTTAAAGGTCTGTCTTTCCCCAGCTGTAAGGATTTTATGGGTATACTCATAGAGAGAATCAGGATAGATATTCAAAGTTAAAGCTTTATCAGCTCACATGGAAGTTTTTATTTTCAAACTTCTACTCTGGAAATTGAAAGTCATACCATCTTCTCGCAGATACAGTTAAAAATTTCCTTTTCTTTTCCGTGTGTCAGAAATTCCAAAAGGAAAATTGCAAAGCTGACCCAAAAAGTCATAAGGAACCTATTTTATATACAGCTCTCTTCCTGAGAATGTTGTAGATTTAGGGTAATTACTTGTTCTTGCAATTTTGTGGGTTAAAAAAAAAATCACAGTAGTTTGCCTTATGGCCCAATGTTAAGGTCTTTGCATATTTGATTTTAACTGGAGTTTAACCTCAGAAAAGACTGAAGGATTAAGAGTTTCACATCGTTTAATCTCTTCAAATTATTTTAACAGGAGACTGCAGGTTTTGCAGGTGCCTTTTGGGGGGGGGGGGGAATGGTTTAAACCTGGGGCTGGAAGCTAGAGATGGGAGCCCAAATCCTGATCTTGTATCAGCACTTATTTCCTGGGTGGTCTTGGAGAAAACCGTGTTGAAATTCTTGTCTTGACGATTGGGTAGTGATGCCCCCTCCCCTCACGGCCCTTCCCACCCCACGGGGCACTGAGCAGAGCAGCTGGCGTTTGTACCGGCTGGGAGCAGCCTGGGGGGTTCAGGCTTTTGTAGCTTGTCCAGGGCTGGAGTCACTATGAAATGACTCCGATGCATAGTGTGGGTTAATTGAGCGGGTAAAGCTGGCACCTCCAGCTCAGGAAGAGTTTATTACCAACTAACAATGGGTTGGAGGATGCAAAGACACCTTCCAAAGAGGTGGCAGGGTGGCTTGCTTATCACAGTTGTCTTTGATGAACCAGACTGCTACCCAGTGGGCTGAAGGGATGTTCGGTAGGAGCCTTGCGATGCATCTTAGCTGGCAAAGACTTCAGGATGATCACCAATGGGTGCCAACAGCAGGATTCATTTCACCTAATTTTAGCCACCTAAAAACATCCTAGCAGGTCATTTAGGACACACTACGCTAAGGGATATTTTCTGACTCTTTTTTTATTTTTTTTTCACTCTATGTCCAGAAATGACAGCACGGCTCTTGCCCTTACACCCAACCCGGTAGATGCTCGCAACCACACGCATTGAGGATGCTGCCTGTACCTGCTGGCCTCTGAGCCGTGTCCATGTCTGTCTGGGAGATGCCAATGATGCAGACCAGAGCTGCACCACGGCCATGACTAACACTATGACCGGTTGAATGTAGCTCCCGGGAACATTTCCTGGCACCCCTTAATTATGACCATGCCCATCACCTCAGCATCTACTCAGTGGCGTATGACTGATCTTAGAAGAGGTATCTAAGAGGCCATTTGCATGATGAGGTCTTCCTCCTGCCTGGAAGAGTCAGCAAAGGCCCCAAGGTAGGGACACACTGAGCTTTGTGTCACCCAGAGCCTCCCATCTGGATGCTGCCTGGAGAAATAGCCTCACCCCAGTGCAACTACTGAAAAAAAATAGGTTTTTTTCCTGACCTGGGAAAGCCCCAAGGGACTGTGGAAAAACTGAATGAGGAGATGGTCCCTGCTGTGGATGAGAGGAAGACTTGTAAGGGAACAAGCAGGTGGGATTAAACTCAACCTTAAAATGAGAAATGGGGGTAGATTCCTCGTTCCTGGACATCAAGGCAGTTTCATGAGAAAGCCAAGGGGCCAGTAACACAACCGCCATGGGCATGGCCTGGCTGACTCAGGAGGAAGGCAGCTGCAAAACCTGTCCTCCTCATCGTGGGGCATCTACATCCTGTCTCATCTGCTTGCGGCCACAGTCTGGGAGTCATGCTTATTAATACACCCTCATAGTGAGCGAATCGCAAGCGTACGTAGATGTGCAAAGCCCACTGAGATATTGAAGTGCCAACTTACTATTATTCAGTTAGACACTGGGCAATGTCTGCCCTTTGCTAGTTGTGGTGCTACCAAAATGATGTCCACCACTGACCAGCTCCCATCATTGCTTTTGAGGTGCAAAACTCCCTCTGAGGACAGTGCACCCCACTTGGGTGCACCCCACTTGAGTACACCCCAAAGGTGGTTTGTAGCTATCCTGTGTTACAGACGATGGTGGCCCCGGCAATGTTGACACTGTGCCTGGGGAATGTTGGCATTGTGAGTGCCCCAGGGGACTGGGGCAGCCTGGGAGAGACTTGCAAGCTGATCGTGATGCCTTCCCTTCCCCCTCACCTCCCCAAGCATTTTATGTCCCTCAAGCCCTTCCTTCTCAAGGGCACAGGAGAAATTAAGCTAATTCTGTTGGGGCTGTTGCGTGTCTTATCATCAGTTCTTACTCCCCTGCTTACTACACACGTGTAATTAAAGCAAGTTTGTCTGCTATAAGATGAAGAGTCTTGTTCTCCAAGATCGGTTTCAGTTACGGTGGTCCTTGGCCTGAGCTTTCAGTGCCTCTCACCCGCAGGAAACTCCTCCGAACCTCAGCCAAAATGCTCAGTTCCCCGCGGATGCAGGCAGACGTGAATCCCCCTCCCCGTCACCTCCCATGCCGTTCCTGCTGTAAAGGGCTGCCAATCCATAACAGGTCACGCTGGGTCACTGACCGACCTTCCCTGCAATCCCCACCCAGCTGGCATTAAATAACGGCCTGTGCCATTTTTAAATGCTGCTATCACAGTCACCGCGGCAACCTTAAAACAGACCCCAGTGCCAAGCCGTATAGCTGCTGCAGCCACGCTGAGCCCTGAGGACAGATTTAGTAGAGGCATAAAGCAAAACAGAACCAAAGGGCACAAGGAGAGCGTAAGGCCTTTCCTTCCCCTGCAAGAGAGGGGTGAGCCTCGTGAGATCCCCAGCACCTTTGTGCAAGGGCTTGATATTATAGGAAAAGGGAACGGAGAGGGAGGGAAAGCTCTCTGTCTCCTCTGCCTGCAGGTAGCCTGAAAACAGAAGAGGCAGATCTGGCAGGGACATGCACTGGCCACCACCCAACAGTCAATATTGCCGGTGCTCTGGGGTCAAAACGTTGGGTCACCAGATGGAAGACCAGGAGAGACCTCATCTGGGTGAAGGCTTGCTGCAGGTCTTAGAATTGCACTTGCGAACTCCTCAACCAGACCCTGCCATCTGGAAGGGCGCTGAGCATTGATGTACACTCTGCGAGAGACAGTAATCCGTCCAAGGGCTGTGATTACCTGCTCCACACCTTCTTGCCTTTTAGGACTCTGCTTCCCTGCTGGATTTATGAGACTCCAAACAGGCAGTGCTTTTTCAAACTTTGGCTTGGATCAGTGCCACTCTCCCTTCCATTTTACCCTCCTGTCTCAGGTTCAAGGACACAATTATCGCCGTGTAAAGAGTTACAGAGTGCTAGCTGTGCCATGGTTACTATCTTTTTTAGTGCTGGATGTTCCTCACAAATGCAAGGTAACACATTCACGTTTTTTTCATTATAGCTATAGTTGCCCATGCTTTTTGTCTTTAAGGCCAATATAATCCCTAGGATGAAGACCAAAGTTAAGGGTCACATGAAAGGGGATCTCTCAGCATAAGGTGCGGTTACTAGTGCCTGTAGAAATAAAAGTTGCAATGATGACATTGATAGTAAATCCCAAACCCGTGCTAAAACCAGGATCATCCAAGTGCCCGTAAGTCAGCAGTTTGGGGGGGAAAAAAAAAAAAAGGTGTTCTCCTAAGTGGGTTTTTATTACTTGAAAGTTCAGGTTGAGCAGCCGTGTGTGCCTCTCCCAAAGATACTGTGTCAGGTTGGGCCAACTCTGAATTTGTTCCTGCAGCTGGCTTTTGTGACCGTGCTCCCATAAATATGCGGCGAGCAACAATTGCAGGGAATTGCCTCTGCCAGCACCTTAGGACTTTACTACGAGGTGGTTATTGATCCCAGTAGATAACAGCCTTACGAACATCCTTTAGAAACCAATAGTATCTCCTACAGTTGATTAGGCCGTAAATTAACGGTGATCATTTTCATTACTTTGGAGTTGGCTCTAGTTTATTGTCTTTTTTTTTTTTTTTTTTTTGTTTTAAGCAAAGAAATAATCATGGCTTATTTTCATAAGAATGCTCTTAAGGCTTATTGATGGGAGTGAATTTCAGGGCTCATTTAAATGAAACACGTCTTCAAAGTCTTTGCTGAATCAAAGCTTAGAGCTCTCCCAGCACATTGTGCGCTTTTCTGTTTTTTTTTTTATTTATTTCCATTCATCTTTTAGTTACAAGATCCTCAGGGCAGAGATTGCTTCATACGAGTTTCGGCTGTGAGGCTGGGGGTGTTGTGATGCCAACAGGATACAGCCTTGCGATAAGGCACAGCTCTATGTGATGTGATACGTGCTACCGATGTTTGATGCATTTGATCCTGAACCGTGCGAAACAAGAACATTGCATTCCTTTACCTTCTATTCATGTATTTCACCACGAGGGCTGTTATGTGGCCATTCGACAGTGGGCGTGAAAGATTAACATCTACGATAGCAGAGCCAAACCCTGACTGGAGATAATTATGTAGAAGGTATCTCATCCTCCCTGGGGTCACTCTTCTACCAAGTGCTTTTACTCAACCTGCCAGTTTGGGGGGTGGGGGGGGGATATGATAAACTCGCTTGAACATGCCTCCTGAGTTGCAGAGCTGTTAATAGTGAATAGAGCTGGCTGCTCGTTTCCTCTTCTACCTGCTATCTTTTGTGGTTTTGACAATGAGCAGAAATACATGCTTCATGCTTCTAGAACTGGAGCAAGGATGTTCCCATTGACTCATAACCTGAAAGCACCAGGGCAAGGAGAAGCTCAGCCATTAAAGCATGGTTTGGAAAGCGAAGAGATGCCAAATCCAGTCTCTGCTGTCTCCAGTATTTGTCGGTTGATTAAGAGATTGAGGGAGTAATGATAAAGCCTAATGGCCTCTTCTTTGGGCTTGCCCCCATTACACAGTCCACAGAGGGAACGAATGTACATATTCAGATCCCACCAATAAAGAGGTGAGATTCATCTCACCTAATATTTTCACAGTAGTTATCTACAGCTATGCCCCAGGCTCCTTTTAGAGCCAGTGGTGAGTAAATGGCAGATTCATCTGACATATTTGACACGTCAGTTTTAGCATGAAATGAATCATGTTCCAGTAGTTTCTATTGCTCTCCACTGTTATAAGCAGAGCCTTGAACATCCCAGAGGCAGACCCCCAGCACCAGTGCCTGCTTTGGGTGTTGTGGTCCCCTCTGTCAGTGAGATGTAGGCTGTCTTCATGTGTAGGCTTTTGGCATGTGAGGTGCAACAGGTGATGGGATTAGGCTGGGCAAAAGTAAGGATATTTTCTTTTTCCCTCACTGTCACTGAAGAACAAGGAAGGCAGCTAAGATCACCTGTTCCTCTGAGGATTTTTGCCTTTGTCTTTTAACTGCCTTGTTTATTAATTGATCAAATAGAGCAGCAGGTCTTGGGATGGGTGGCTCTACCATCCCAGCTGCTGAGCTGGGCAGACCCAAATCAGAAAACAGGTCCTTCTCCTGCAAAGGACTCCCATAAGATTGCCTAAAGCTGGGTGGACCAACTGTTTTGTATTAAGATGACTGAGCACAATTTGCTCTGTTGCCTCTTTTACAGAGAAGAGCAGCCTTCCTCCAGTCTAGGCTGAAAAACATCTGCATTTTCTAGAACTGGGCAATAAAAAAGAACATGGAAGTCGAAAACCAACTATTTCATTCTTTTTTTAAAATAGCAGATGAAAGACATATCATGCAACTTTTGGGGAACTCACTCAAACCTTGACATGCTCCAGTCACAAGAGGTGAAAATGGAAATGTAGAAATTGTAGTGTGAAATTGCAGGACCCTGTTTGTTCTGCAGCCTGCGCCTGAAAAGTGCCTTGGCGTATATCTGAAGTGCCGATTTGGCGTAGCGTCCTAGGAGAGCACATTTCAGTTACTGCATTTCATTCATTTTTATGCCTTTCTAATGCAGATGCAGCTGAACTATACCATTGATTCATGTACACACCTCTTTTCCATATAGATGATGACTGCATCAAAGGAGCCAGCACTCTGAAATAGCACACAGTGAAATACCACAGCAATTCTCATTTGAAGTCTATAGTGGGAGAGCAATTTCCAAAAATGAAGGGCAAAGTTCCTAATCCATAGCAGTTTTTTGCCAGAGAGATGTGGGAGAGAAGAAACAGGATGCATCCTGCATGAATCATCACTATAACCACCCTGGATTTATTAACTGAAATTATGAGGAACACCAAAAATGATTAAAACCTCAAAATGTGTGGTGTAAGGCGTCGCCTCAAGGACTGGCTATTGTGAGAGAGTGCCATAGTCTTCCTGTTGGTTTTAAAGAATTGAGGGCTAAAGGGTCAAACTTTCAAGACCAAATAATCCATTTAAAAAAACTAGGGGACAGCCATCATCACTGCCCATCACAGAGAGGTGTAAAGACATCCCCAGAGCCTGGAAACCTTGTCCCTCCCCAAAACAGGGGGACCACAACAACCCCTCTTCCTTTACACTTGCCCAGCTCATCCGTGTTTGCACAACTGCTGCCTCCTAGTCCTACGTTAGAGATCCCCAAACCCACCCCCCATTACTATTACCACCCGTTTCTGTAGATTTGCCCTCTCCAAGGTGTTGAACTACATCCTTTGTACAACATGGAGAATGTCCAGGTTCGGGGCCCAGGTTTTGGCAACAGCAATGACACTATCTCCTTGGGGCTCTTCCTCCACGTTCTGCTTTATGACCCCATCCCAGTCTGCCTGGCCAGAGGGAGAGAGGCACAGGCCACCCCCATGCTTTGGTGGACTTGGCAGTGCTAGGTTTACGGTTGGACTCGATGATCTTAAAGGACCTTTCCAAGGTAAACAATTCTGTAATTCTGTAATTCGAAGTGTCTCTGCTGTGCCCCACACCGAGCCCAGTCCTGCATGTAGCGACCTGCCTAGGTGGTGCCTTTGACCTTCCCCCCAAACAATCCCTCACATCCCAGTAGCTGGGAACTCTGCAGGCTGGGAGGGTGTGAGGGACACATGTTTTTTGTGAGGTGATTTAGTAGGAAGGAGCAAGAGTTTTCTTGCCCTTCAAGGCTTATCACTTCCAATGTCTTCACTCCATATTTTACAAACTTACTCTTACATTCAAATTCAGCTCAGTTGTGTCCTGGCTGTCACAGACCCCAAATCAAACTTACCCAAAGGCAAGTCCTGGTCTGTGGGGCTGTCCTTGGCAGCTGGCTCTTGCAGGCTCCTGGAGGGAAGCAATCTCCTAGGTTGCTGCTTTCCTTTGCTGATCATCTGTAAATATCTGCAGCAGACCCCCTGCTCTGCCAGTTCTCTGCTCAGACTCCCCCTTTCCATGTCCTTGGACATCTTCACTGTTCATGGACTCGAGTGCTCCTCCTGCAGTGGTTCAGCCCCATGAGCTCCCTTTGGGGTAATGATGTGCAGTCATTGTGTTGCCCTTCCATTTGCCATGTCCTGGCCTGGGTTTCTGCCCACTCTCAGGCTTGTCCAAATCTTCCGGGAGGGAGAGATTTGAGCTTTATGGTCCTCAATGGAGAAAGCATCAGCGTGGTGCCCCTGGGTGAGAAATCCTGGGGAATGAGAGTCCCAAGCTTTCAGTGGAGGCGATTGTCCTGGAACAAGCTGGAAGAAAAGCTTCCATAGGTAACACATCGAGGACTCACTGTGAAGTTGAGGTGTAAGTATGGATATATAGCCCTCGCCTCTGGCTTCACTTAACAGCTGAGTCTTTTCCTACACCATTTTTTGCCAGCTGTCCTCACTGATGGAGAAGTGAGGAGAGAAGCAGAGATGAAAATATGCCTCCCAGAGGGTTCTGTTTGTTCCTGGGCAGCCATCAGTATCTGGAGATAACAATATGTTTCCTCTGCATTTTAGAGAGGCCAAGAGAGGCTCAGGCAGGGTAGCTCAAAACTAAATTACTAGCCAGGTCATTTCCACTTCATGCTGTCAGAGCTCAAGCAGAGGGAGGAGAAGGGCTGTTTGTTGGTTTTTGCTTCCCAGCTCAACAGGCACGCTGACACTGCAGCAGCTTGGAAAACACGTCAGATGCAGGTCGGTCCATCCAGGAGCAAAACAGCCTAAACCATAGCACTCGTTTAAAGATAAAGACCTCCTCTTGACACGGCAATTTCTGTATAAACCAGCCAGGGGTTGCAAAGTCTGGAAGTGATGGGCATGAATTTACCAGGGAAAAGAAAAGAGGGTGAGGAGGTCCTAGAGATAAAGACTGGAAAGGATGTTGAGTGACCAGGTAGCCTCTACACCGTCTGCGTGGTTCGGTTCTGGGCTCTGCTCCGTTGCAATCTCTCCCCACATACAGGGGTGTTCATCTGGGGAGGCTGGATACCCACTCCTCGCTATTTTTGAAGATGAATGTTAATATGTTTAATTGCCAGTACTCTAGGAAGAGAGCCAGGGCTAAAAAGTATCTACTATGAAACTGCCAAGAAACACTGTTAAACAGGATATAGGAAAAAAGCCAGACACAAAAATTTACGATCTTTATCTCTGCAATAATAATTTCACAGTGGTCAACTGAGGAGCAGAACAAAGGTCATCAGTTTTGTATCAGCTGGAGTTTGTGAAATCCTTTGTTTCCTTTAGTGTGAGCTTGCCCTGCAGGTCTCATGCAGAAGACCCTACAAACGAATGCAAAAACCCGGCAGTCCAGACTGACCCACTTGCCCCCGTTCTTTGCTCAAAACCAAAGAACTGTGCAATTCCAAATCTGAAACCTCACCAGCACTGATCGAAGCCCAATCCAGATCCTCATCCAGGGAAGAAGCACGTTTCACCTTGTTTATTAAACGAGTTATCCGTAGGAATGGTCCAGTGAACGACTGTGTTACTAAACCCACTTTGATTAACATCAACAGTCATGACAGGCTATCTAAGAATTTTGTGTTTGCACAAATGCAAAAGCCAACCTCGTCTTAAGTTTCCTTCCTTCCAGCAGGACGGGGGACAAGCAAGGGAGCCATGAAGACCTCTGAAAATAAATTAAGGGGGAAGAGGCTCTTTTATTATTATTATTTCCTGGTTGTATAGTAGAAACAATTCTAGGCAAATATACACAGTTTACTTCTTGACACTGCTGCCAAGATTCCCGACTTTACAGCGAGGATCAGATTTCAGAATATTTCCAAACCAGCCCCCACAAAATTAATTGACTATCCAAGAATCTTGGCTTTGGATGTTAGTTATTTTTAAGGTAAAGTTCTGGTCGCAGTGACTGCAGAGAAAAGCCTTGAAAACATGATCTCTGCGAGCCTTAATGACTCAGAGGGTGGGATTCAGTTGCCTACACACAGGAGCCTGGTGCCATCTGAGATGCCCTTGTATATCTGAGACATCCCACGGTGCTGGCAAAATGACACGGAGCCGAGGGAAGAGGAGCACTCCTCAGAAGCAAGAGCTGGAGTCTGGGGCTGGATACCCTATAGCATCTAACTTGGCTATAGGAAACTGTGTTTAGACAGCTGAATCAAGCCCTAACGCACACATATAAAATATATATAATCAAATCAATCAGTCACTCAATCAATCACAGGAGATATTTCCAAATCTTCAGATTTCATGTCAGCTCTGGAGGCAATTTAAGCAGTATTTCAACGCTCAGGACCATGTTAGAAACACGCTATTCGCTTCACTGACACTTCCCAGCATACTGAAGCATTCATCTGGCCCGGGCTCTCTGTTCCCCACCCTATCTGCTAACGTCCTCTTCTCCATCCTCTGTCCCTTCAGCTCTACCACAGCCATGGAAGACGTAGTTCCCTGCCTGATCTCCAGGCTGCAAGAGAAACAGTAGAGGGTTTTTTTTCCAAAGGAGAAGTATGCAAAATTCAGGAGGCAAAGACTTTCCATGGGATGAAGGGGAAAGAGCTGTGACATGGTTTATGCAGCCCTGAGGGGTAATAGAAGGGGCTGACACATGAACCATCAGCAGCTCTGGGGCAGCATTACCTCGGAAAGTCAGCACCTTCACGGAAAAGCAGGGTATTTTTAGTTTACCCAGTGTATTTAAATCATCTTGGAGTACATTAAAATTATAGTAATTATCCCACCTTCTCATGTGGGATTCTGGGAGGTGATGGATTGGTGGATCGTGTGCTGGTGGAGTCATCTTCGACGAGGTCCTTCTGCAAAACAAAATTATTTTGTTTCCACATTTTACAGCTGCAGCATTCCTGGCTCATTAATTCTTGACAGTTGAATACTGGGATCTGTTCACATCACACCCTTCTCTCTCCAGCGGCCACCTCTCGCAGCACCCCAGAGCTGAGACAACCACTGTGACACAAACTCCTTCCAAACAAAAAATGCATTTACACACTCCTGGAGTTGTGAGCTTACACATGCAGGCGAGGCTGATGTTTTCTTCATGGCAATATTTAACCTCTGAATGATTTCTGCTTTCCCTTGTACAGCTGAGCTGTGGGGCAATGCAGGGAAACCCAACAGCTCCCAGTCCCTGCTCTCATCTCGCTGCCCCACCAGTGCAGGCATGAGAAGGGGAATTATTTCACTGCAGCAGTATCATTGAAAAAGAGCTGTTAAAAACGGCAGCTCTTTACACACACACAAAAAGGCGCATTCTTTTTCAGATCTGAAGCTTTGTGTTTCTGACTACAAAGAAAAAAATGTGGGGGGCTGAGCGGAACAATCTTTTTGCTTGATGAAGAAACCATTTCCCTTATAAATGAAGTCATCACAAAATTCTGGATTATCTCTGTTTTTAACCTCACTTTTGAAAGATGGTGCTTCTGATGTCAAGATAAGGTCTCTTCCTCTCTCTTTGTTTCTTTTCATCAAAATAAGCATTTTATCAACATCTGAAAAAAAATGGTCCCTGGTTCTTGATGCATCAAAGGCAGGGAGCAGTCCCCAGAATCCATCCAGGTGGAGTACACCTGTATCTGCCAAGCCTTGAACTGTCCCCCAGCCCAGAATGACCTTGGAGGTTCCCCCAGCCCAGTGTCACCTTGGAGGTCCAAAAGAACTACGGCAAGAGGCTCTTTGATTCCTCCACAGGAAGCCCAGGAAAGCCAAATGCTTGCAAGGAAAAATTAATAGAGATCCTTTGATGGAGGCAAGCGATTCCCATCCTGGTTGCCCACACTTGGAGCATCACAGCAAACTGCTGGGAGGGGATCTGGGCTATCACCTTGTCCCAGGATGGGATCCACGTGCAGACAGGCTGCGATCTCTGCCCCCTCCTCTCCTCCAGGCCAGATGAAGAAGTCTCCATCACCCTCCTTTGCACGTGGGAAACCTTGCCAGCATCTGGCCATTCCCCTGCCTCACACCCCTGTTCTCTGGCCCCTTCCCAGCTCTTCCAGCAGCATATTCCTGATTATTTACTCTCTTTAAATGCTGCAGAAAAATGCTACTTTTCCTGAATACTAAGTAAGGAAGGAAAAAAAAAAAAGCGCACATTCCCTTCCTGGACTGTGTTTGTTCTCTGGTTTGAAGTTTGCTGTTACCACTGAAAGCTTTTTTGACCCTTGGAGATATTTGATCCAAGTGACCTCTGATGTTTGGGACGCTGATACAGTCCCACATCGAGTTTGTTCTTGCACGGATCTTATATACCTATCCATCCATTGAGCCATCCATATAACTATTTTCCTCTTTCTCTCTCTCATTCCAGTGCTATCTGATCAGTTCTTGGCTTTCCTTACACTTCTTTCATTGAATTAATATCTTTTCCCCAAGGATGTTTTTTCCCTCTCCTAGATTTTCTCTTTTTACACCCTGTCATTTCCCTCTCCATCCTGCCTTCTCCAGACCCACTCCCCTTCTCTCCGTGCCGCCAATTTGCAGTTGCGTTATGTATTCAGCGTAACATATATATTTAAATGGGCTGATTTCCACTAACGTAAACAGTCTGGCCCATTAATTTCAATAGTGGAGCTGACAGCTCGGGCCTGGAGTCTCATTGCCTGGTGACACATAAGTACAGCTGCTTGAACTTGATGGGTAACTGTTTCCAGCGCCTAGCTGCACATCTGCAGGAGGAAGGAAATACTTTCTGTAACGCTGGAAAAAATAAAGCGGCTTAGATTTCCCTCCCCCTCACCCCCAGATGATGATATTCATTATTCAAATGTTTCAGCTGAGTGGGTGTTTAATTCAGAGTTTGGAGGGGGACATGTTTGGTGTGGTACTAGCTTTGCTGTTGATCCTTTGTTCCAACCTCTGTAGTGTTGCCTTTACCAAGGGCTTCTCCTAAACCACTCAGAGCACTGCCATAGATCCAGCAACACCGGGTACCCTGATATCTTCAGAACCAGTTGCTGAATTAAAACCGAGAATGATGTCTCTCCTCAATGAGGTTGCAATATTGATAAATTATAGCAGAAGGGAACGAGCAGTGGGATTTCTTTGAGATGGGTCTAGCATGACCTTGAACAGATCATTTTGGTGGACGACAGGCTAGACATGAGTCAGCAGTGTGCACTCGCAGCTCAGAAGGCCAACCGCATCCTGGGCTGCATCAAGAGAAGTGTGGCCAGCAGGTCGAGGGAGGTAATTCTGTCCCTCTACTCCGCTCTGGTGAGACCCCACCTGGAGTATTGCATCCAGCTCTGGAGCCCTCAGCACAGGAAAGACATGGACCTGTTGGAGAAGGTCCAGAGGAGGGCAACGAAAATGATCCGAGGGCTGGAGCACCTCTCCTATGAAGACAGGCTGAGAGAGCTGGGGTTGTTCAGCCTGGAGAAGAGGAGGCTTCGAGGTGACCTCATTGCAGCCTTCCAATACCGGAAGGGGGCCTATAGGAGAGATGGGGACAGACTTTTTAGCAGGGTCTGCTGTGAGAGAACAAGGGGTAATGATTTTAAATATAAAAGAGGGTAGGTTTAGACTAGACATAAGGAAAAAAATTTTTACAATGAGGGTGGTGAAGCACTGGAACAGGTTGCCCAGAGAGGTGGTGGAAGCCCCATCCCTGGGGGCATTCAAGGTCAGGCTGGATGGGGCTCTGAGCAACCTTATCTAGTTGGAGATGTCCCTGCTCACCGCAGGGGGGTTGGACTAGATGACCTCTGAAGGTCCCTTCCAGCCCAAATGATTCTATGATTTTATGATTCTATGCCAACCATGGGCCAAGTCCTGACCTGAGACACCACCTTTGCTGATGGGAACCAGAAGACAATATGATTCAAACTTTTCAGTGTTTCACTTTCAGTTATTCCAGGAAAATGTGTGATTAACATCATAAACCCCTCCAGCTTTGCATCCTCAAAGTAACTCAAGTATTCTTGCCCACCACATCATAGCTACCCAGAAAGACTGAGATACCTGTAGGAAACATTTTGTGCTGCAGTCTGTTGGCAGCTGTGCTCCCATGTGTCACCCTGCACATGATCTTCGTGTGGCAGCTGGGCAGAAGAAGGAAATGGGCCTCATGGACATCGTGGGATGCAACCACGGGGGATAACCGCTAGCTGAAATCTGAGTGAGTGTGGAAGAAAAGGAAGCGTCATGGAAGCAGGGCTGTTACTTTCAGCGGGACAGCAAGAGAAACCAAGTCTGCTGGACTACGTGCTACTGTCCCCTCGAGTATAAACCACAATTTTCAATCTCTAATGTTGTTGTTTTCTCTTCCTGAACAAAAATCAAGTGCTGGGGATATCGACTTGTCACTACTTATATAATTCTTGCCGCAGCATGCACCAGCTTTGCCTGGAAATGGAGAATGGATACAGGCCTAAACATGTCCAAAAGTGTCAGAAAGTGTCCTCCTGCCTCCATGACAATCTCCCAGCAGCCCTGTTCTTTGGGTGTTGGAATATGTTCTCTGAAAACTTTTTCATTATCTTCTTGCAATGCACTGGGCAATGTGGTTTTCTTTTGTGTATTAACTCCTAGCAACTTAAAGTGATACTGAGAGCTTTGGGCTGGTTTTGGAGGGTAACCAGCTATTTTAACATGGAGAAAAAAGAAATAGCTCCCACTGAAGTCTAAAAGTCATGGGGTTGGACTTCAGATAATGCCTAGAGCACTAGTAAGGAAATTTATAGGGAAAAGTCACTCGGTCTGCTGTACTGCCAAGATCTCCCTAGCAAAGGTCTTGGAAAGCACAATTTTTACACAGTTCTTGCTAAGGGAGAGCAGACTCACTCACAGACCTTATTTCTGAACACAAGCTGAAGAAGTGTAAAGATATGAGCAACTGTTGAAATTGGCCCTGCTTTGAGCTGGGGGGGGTGGATTGGATTATCTCCAGAGGTCCCTTCCAACCAAATTTTTTCTATGATTCTGTGGTTCTATGATATCATTTGCTGTATCTAGGTGGAAGTTGAATTCTGGAGCTGCTAAAATGCAGTAGGCTACAGAATTTTGACCTTTATGTCAGAGGTCTTGTGAGATACCTCATCAATCTGCTACCCTGCCAGGCTCTGGTCCCCTCTCCTCAAAGGGCCTGATGAAGGCAGAAATCCATACAAAATAGGTTTGGTAGTGCCACATACTGTAGACACTATGGGCTTTTTTTCCTAAAAAGAGACAAGTCTGGTCTGGATTAAAAAAACCCAAGACCTTCTTTCTGAAGTTTTTTGAAAAGGCAATAGCAAGCAACATCATTCTGTAACTGATTAACCAAACTCAAAAAGCTATTCAGCTGATCCAGAGTACATATTTGCATTCAATAATATGGTCATTTATTGCACCTTGTGACCTACTGAAACATGAACAAGGCTTTTCCCTTCCCTGAAATTCACTGAGTTCCCTTTCAACACAACAGTTGTCTCCAGGCCCAGAAGTTTGTCCTGATGAGCCTGGATTTTCCAGAGGAAACTCCTACCTATTTTGTGGCTTTCATTTTGTATCTTTTCTAGAGCAGCAAATTTGCTAGTCCAGTTGGTAAGTCAGAGGTGGGAGGGAAGGGGCTTTGTTTTCCTCAATGTAGTTAAGAAAAGCTTAGGTTTTGTGAACATTGATGCTGAGACACCCTAGGGAAGTGATGGGCAATTTTACACGAATATCAAGGCTGAGCCAAACTCTGCATCTAACAGCTTTAAGGGTGTATGTCCAAGCATCCCCTCTTTCTTGATTTAGTTCAAAGCAGGAAATTAGATGTTTCTTGTATGTGATCATGTCTCATGATTGGATTTGGTGCAGAGTAGGACATTAGATGTTTCTTGTATGTGATCACGTCTCCTGATTGGTTTGGGGCTGAAACGATGCAACGCCAGCTTGCAGTGGTGATGAACTGAGCCCACAACGGGAACTCTGTTGACTACTGTAGATGGAGATCACAGCGTGTAGCTGACGGAATCCCAGGTCTAGTCCCAGGTGGAGGAGACCAAATGATCTTAGAAAAGTCCAATCAGCCATGTTTTCAGGTTGCATATCCAATTCCACAACCTTTAAAAGCATATTTTTAAAGATCTTGCTTTTTCTGATTAGCTTCTTGCACAAATCTGGCACCACCGGGGTGTGCTGAAATGTGCCCTTAAATTTGCAGTCCCCAGGGGTCCACTTCTGTGATTTTGGAGCCATCTGATAACAAGCAGAAGTCTGTCCTCTCCACTGAGCTTCTTGGTCTCAGTCCACAAGTGCTGCCAGTCCATTTTCCTGCTGCAATGCTTCTCCCAGAAGACAGAGGATGATGCTTATCTGACTGTCTAAAATAGTTCAGACAAGATCAGATGACTCATGCTGTAGAAATGACCCATCCTCTCCATAAAGGGAGCCTTCCATGATCAGCCCTTTGGGAGACATCCATGATGTGGACATCTAAAGGCTGGTAAGATGAACCCTAGTCCAAAAAATACACAGAGACTACTCCTAGGACCTAGGAGATGAGAATGGCCGCATTCTTTCTCATCCTCACTTTCAACTAATTTGAACTTGTTTGCTCTTTGCAGAGCAATAAAATAAATGTATAGCTGCTCCCTTGCCTGTCTCTGACTTTGAACAGAGCTCTGAAAGAGACAGCAGGAAAGAATTTGGGCTGCCTTAAAGCATGGACCACATGGTAAATTATTTATTTGCCTGTTTATATCCTGTAATAAAAAATACACAAGCAAAATATTCCTTCTTCCCCTCTTAAAATTTTCAATTTATGTGCGTAGATAGTTTATACAATCCCCAGTTCAGTTTGTTTAGATCATACATGGTGTCTGAACAATTTGCAAGCACTTGGAGAGCTTCAGCAGCACACACAAGTACTGGTGCCCCTGTTACTGTAGAGGGGGAACCGAGGGACGTACGGACCCAACCACTTGCCAAGGTGACAACCAGAGCAGGATTTCAGGTTCAGAGGAGCAAACTTGGGAAGATCTTCAGAGAATTTGAACTTTGGAAGATGAAAGCCCAGGGGCCGTGTCCTGCCTTGCATGTTGCTTGTTCCTTCATCTCATATACCCTCCTTTTGTCCAGACAGAGTTCCTTGGATCAGGAGAAGTTTCTCCTTACAAATTTGCACCCCGTACAGCATAATGGGCTCTTTCTCTTGAGTAATAATCATCTTTACAACTCCCTTCCTAACCTAAATGCTATACCTGAGCGGAAGAAAATGTAGTCACAGATTTCCTGCCCTTTGGCACTGATTGTGAACTGAGACATGCCAGGATGCAACCACTGAGTGGTAGATTTTACAGTGATGTGTAGGGTGACCTAAACTCCACCAGGCCAGAGAGGGTGTTGAAAATGGGAGTTGCTCATGAGTCTCCCAGGGTAGAAATTCTCCCAAAATGACTAGAGCTTGCAGACACCACCTTGATCTAGAAAAGCAGGCTGGAAGTTTTACTGGCCATCCTTGTCCTGCTGTCCAGCTGGCAGATGGATCCATGCATCAGATGTGTCTGTGCCACAACGAAATGTTGCAGCATAACTTCTCTCTTAATCACCTAATATGAGCAATCAGGATATCCAGCTGAGACTGAGAGCTGAGCTTCATGTGAGGAAAGACTGGAATCAGCTTTCCAAGCTGAAAAGAGGATAAAACAGTGTTTTGGTGAGAGACCATATTAAAAAGCAGGTCCAAGAGCGCAGTCAGTCAATTCATAGTCAACCTACTCATCTTGCTCTCTGAGTCCTTTCCAGAACACCTGGCAATATGTGATGAGTTTGCCCTCACAACTCATCACAAGGGTGTCACAGGCACGGAGACAAGGCACAGTGACTCTGTCTTGCTCAGGCCTGCCCTCACCTGTATTTCCCCAGCTCAAACCTGACGTTTTCTTCCCCTTAAGTCAACTACCTCTATAGACCTGCTGAGTGATAGGGGAACAGGATGCTGATTTGGGCAGTGCTGGTCCAGAATTAGCAACTCCACCATTTAAAATGATGATTCAAATCCCATGCACCCTCAAGAAACCTACGTGTTTACATTGATAAAAATTGATCCTTCTAAATCTTCAATGTTGACCCTTATCTTCATCATCATCATAGAAGCCTGAAACATACTTTCCCCAAAAAAACCCAAAAACTGAAAGGGCCTGGTAATTCCCTGACTCCAGGGAAATGGAAGAAGAGCAACAAACCTCATGGGTCTACCAAGGAGAGCTGGGAGGTGTATTTTCTTTTGTCTCTGGTCAATGGTACCTAAAATACTGCATCGACTAGAGACATGCAACTCTTGATGAAATCTGAAGGAGAACTGACCCGAAGGTTGAATGAACTGACCTTTACTTATTCTGCTTAACTGTACTTCTTCCTGAGTAAAAAGAGCTTTCTGTTGATTTTCAGCAATGCATTTCTTCTGCTTCCCATTTTTTTCTCTTTTAAAGGCTATTGTATGTTGACTTTAGTCACTATGGATACAAGAAAATGAATACTACCTCGATATATCCATACCAATGCTTCACAGCATTTCCAAGGAAGTCTCTGGAGAAACTAGGAAGGATTTGTTAAACTTGTTCCAAAAGCTTACTGAATATGGAAAGTACTCTTGGCTTCCAGTAAGACCAGAAAGCAAATAGTGTAGCCTCAGTTTACATATGACCATCCAGTGCTGTGTTTTTTGATAAAGCAGCTAGCTCAACAGAGCTAAGTGCTCAGAAAACCTCAGAAGGATGAGCTCTGGTTGACTGGGAAGTAAGGATTTCAGTCTTCCACCAAGACCACCCCTGGAGTAAGTAATTTATTTCAGTGAATGTCTATGAAGTTCAATCTGAACTTCAGGTTTCACCTCAGTGAAGACCCAGGCTTAAAGTTACCCAAAAAGCTTCAATCAGTATCTGGCTCCTTCACACTGCAAAAATGTGCAACTAATCTTTCCAATTATTTGAGCTGTTTGTGTCCTTGCTCTGCATTGATGTCCAGGACAACGGGGTTCAGCTCTTAGACAGTGAGTCTTTTAAAATTACGTTAACATTAAAAGTCATAGTAATGCTAATGTCTGCATCAAAATTTTGCCAAGCTACAAAACCAACTAATTCAGGTCTGACATGATTATCTGAAATTTTCTCTAAGGCCACCACATCCCTGCCAGACATCGCTGCTTCAGTGGGTTTTTCCTTCCCAGGAGGGAGATGTTAGTGGACAGACTAACAGGAGAGGACAAGCAAGCAGTGTGGCTACACCCAGGAGTAGAGTGCACACCTTTGCCATGGGACCATGCAGTTATGGCAAAGCACCGTCATCAGGCTCAGAAGAGCAAC
This sequence comes from Cariama cristata, assembly GCF_000690535.1. Classification (NCBI taxonomy): domain Eukaryota; kingdom Metazoa; phylum Chordata; class Aves; order Cariamiformes; family Cariamidae; genus Cariama; species Cariama cristata. Next base: position 41,735 of record NW_009596378.1, read on the forward strand.
CAAGAGCAGGGCAGTGCTTTCTTTCAGAGTAGTACAGTGGCTTGCCTAAGTCCTCACTGTGGTGGTGACTTGGGCTGGAATTCAGCCTGTTGACTCACAGTGTCGCAGGGGAGTAATTTGGTTGCCTAAATATAGATGGTTTGTGCCATTTGAGATGTCCCAGAGTATCCAAGTCATCCACATGAACCTGGCAGACACCAGACCCAGATGACACTGGGTTTACAGGTGACCTGTGCCTTTCTGGTTCTGCAGCAAGAGGTAAAGTGTGACATCTTTTAGGACAAGAGGAAACGGTCTCAAGTTGCGCCAGGGGAGGTTCAGGTTGGATATTAGAAAGAACTTCTTCACTGTAAGAGTCGTTAAGCATTGGAATGGGCTCCCCAGGGAGGTGGTGGAGTCACCCGCCCTGCAAGTGTTCAAAAAACGTTTAGATGTGGCGCTTCAAGACATGGTTTAGCGGGCATGGTGGCATCAGGTATACGGTTGGACTTGATGATCTTTGAGGTCTCTTCCAACCATAATGATTCTATGATTCTATGATCTTATGACATCAAGAATGTCATTGTCTTTTATGTTAGGCAACTGAATCACACTTTAATGGCTGGTCATCTGCATCACACCTAACCTCTACAACCTATCAATTTCACCTCCATTGACTGTCATAGCTGCTGAGATACCTTGCTTACGTGGAGAAACCCACACGCAAGGGCCTAAATTCAAGTGTTTCATTTGGTTGACTGTCATAGCTGCTGAGACATCTTGCTTACGTGGAGAAACCCACATGCAAGGGCCTAAATTCAAGTGTTTCATTTGGTCACTGCATTGCAATCATGGGGCTGCACGTGTAGTTACTTCTCAGTCTGCAGAGGGGATGACCATACCCAGGGAAGTGTGGGGCTTGTTATTAGTATTATTCATGGGAATCTCTGCTGAGAAGACTCAAGTCCTCTGGGCCAAAGCAGACCTTGCCAGTCTCCAGTTACAAGAAACATTTTCACATACCTGTGTTAGGAAGTATCTCATTTGGTTTGTCTCCCTTGTAGATGTCTACTTCTAAGCTTGTCAGCCTGGACATTATTTTTTACAATTCAGATCTATCTAAACAGTCTGGGCAATGGAGACTAGCACACAATTCATCCTGGAGTTGGCATCTAAAACAGAGCAGATGAATCATGTCTTAAAAGCGCCTGTTTCAGTCCGCTGACTGAAGGAGGAACCTGTGACAGTGAGTTCAGAGACAGACGTTTGTGCTGGAGCCACCTAAAGCGAGGTGAGCTGGATACCATCTCTGATTTCTGAACCATCCCCACCCTTATGCGTACAGATGAATAAGGCAGGGCTGCAAGCGCAGCTCAGGAGGGATCTTCTCCACGTTTACGCTGACGGGCTCTGGAGCCCAGCAGACTGCCGTGGGTGGGAGCGAGTCCATCTGAACAGCTTGCTGCCACCTGGAAGCCGGGCTGAGAATAAGAACCAGATGGCAAGATGTGAGACCTTGATTAATAATAATATGAATGCCTACTCTGCACAGAAGGCTTTTCATCAGCAGATCTCAGCATGCCTCATGTGGCCATTGGTGTCTGAGAAGTTACCTGTGATCACTTTGCAGCCGAACAAGTTCCTGGAGTCCCAAGCCCAAATTGGCACCACATGTGTCTCCTGAGTAGCCCAGACTCCAACCAGTCTTCAAATGTGTAATTTTGGAGTCAGATCTGGAGGTTGTCTGGATGCAAATTCAGAGTCATGTCTGGGATCGGACTGGGACATGATTGTTGACATAGGGATAGCCTGAAGCACAAGAGACATGCCAGGGACAGCTTCATGCAGGGTTTCCTTTCCATGCCAAACTCCTGGCCTTTGCCCTACCTCCAGCGGTAGGACCTGTCCTGCCGTTCCTCTGCCTGTTCTCCACCCTCCTTTCACTGCAACACTGCCTGCAATGTTCATCGCATGGCTGGGGACTCAGGTTGGAGAGATGACATTTCTTCTTGGAGAACAGGCTCTCCTTGGGTTGGTCTGCTCTTTCTGAACTTCTTCACCTTCTCGCAGTGAGAGACACAAAATTTTAGCGCATCAGATGAAAAGACTCATCTAAAAACATTATGATCCGGGGTGCCTCCATGTATTCCAAAGCAGCTCTATCCTGGCCTGCCTCGCCACATGTGCCTTTCCCCTGTAGCCCAACATTTCGGACACATTTCCAACAAGCAAGCAGCCATGACTGCAAGAGCAGATCTAAAGTGCATTGCACAATTGCTGCAGCTGCACAGGCTGCCACGGCCAAGCGCACGTGCAAAGGTCCTGTTGCACACCCAGCATGCAGCCGTGGAAAGCACCAGCAGCTCAGCTATGCAACCGAGCGAGCCGTCCAAGCCTGCTGAAAACCTGGCACAGTGGATGCAATACAGCAAAATGCTTTTCTTCATCTGCTCCCTTGTGCTTATCGATTGGAATATTAATAAAAACTTGTTCAAAGCTCTCTTGGCTTCCGAGATTACTTGGGAAAAGGCCAACACTCCAGCCCCAGCTATGCTTGTACTGAGGGGACCGGGGGATCAAAAGCATTTTAAAATGGCCTTGCTAATCAATCATCAACAATTGGGTAAATTAAGCCCTGCAGTCTTTCCTTTTGCAAGCGAGGGATCTGCCGGACGTGTCTTTAATGAGCAGATTCCTATCCCTTTAATATTCCTTAATACCTTTCTAGAGGAAATGAACCACGGGGAGACTTTGTTGGTGGAATGAGAGGAATGCAGATAACTGCTGGCCTCTACTTTCTCACACATAGGGCTGAGAAACCCCAGCTGGACAAGGGACACTGGGTTTCACGGCAGGGCAGTTTCCTTCCAAAGATCCTGATAACTCCTTTGGCCAGTGCCATTGCCAAAACCAGGCATTTGTTTTCTTCCTCACTGCCAAGCTAAGCCCTGTCCTTACTCATCTCCTCCGAGGATCATGTCCATCTGTGCCTCTAAGGATCACGTCCATCTGTGCCTCTAAGGATCATGTCCATCTGTGGTGAAGGCTTGTATTCCAAAGCCCATCAGGAAGATGGGCAGGCTACTCCCAAGGTAATGGTCCCAGAAGCAGATTCCTGTTAATTATTAACATGCAAGAGGCAATGCAAAGATTACAGGAAGGCAAAGAAGCTTGGCTCTTCCTGGGTCTTTATTGGGACTGCTGCCATTTGTTACCTTTTTCCATAGTATGAGGCATGGCTCATTTTCTAGGTCCCTCTGGGAGGCCTTTAATGAATCCCCTTGGGACTTGCGACATGGGAGATACCCTCTGGGTGTCTTCCTCTCTGCTGGTGGTACATTGTACTTGTGGTCTTTTATTGTAGCTCTTAAAAGTGTTAGAAGGTCTTAGGAAGAGTTTTGTGGCCCCTGTGTAGTAAGTCTTTGCTATGGGATAACAGGTTCTGCAGACCTTCTGTGCCCAGAGCCATCTGTCATACCATTGTCTCCCACCCTAGAAATCAAGATACCAGCACTTCTTGTCAGGTTTCAGAATATGAGGAACTTCTAAGCACAGAAATTGTAGCGGTCTACAAATGGTACCCATCTACAAAGGGACAGGGTTTATGAGGAGACGTGCACGGCAGCCTTGCTAAATTCAACTTGGTGCAGAAGTGAATCATTTGGATCGTTTGGGCAGTCACTAGAAGATCTGCAAATTATGTGACAGAAAACTATGTTGTTCCTACATATTAGGATTACACTGGTCTAAACACGGTGAGAAGAGAATCAGACCCGTCGATACATTATGGAGATGCTGTCCAGTCGGATGGTGCACAGTGTAGGCAGTGGATTTCAGGGAGATTTAATTTCTCCAAAGGGAGCCCAGCTTGACAGTGTTTTACCTCTTAAGTGCGATGGCACAGCAATTAGCACATCCAGCATTTAGCAGCGTGCTTTTCCCTTGGGAGAGGGGGCGGGAAGGAGGAGCAAATCCGAGTTGAAATGAAGAGTCTGGGCACTGCCAGGATCGCAACTGCACGGGGACCAGCTCTGCTTGTGTTTCTGGAAGCCTCCATGGCACATGATCTTCCTGCACAGACACCTAAAATAAAAGGGAATTTATGAGATTTTGTCCACAGGCAGCAAAAGCCGCTATCGATTACTGCAAGGCTCTTAAATGAGAGTAATTCACAACCCTCTTCAGTTTTGAAGGCAAGCTCTAATTTAATATCATTATGTCTTCATGCCCCCACACATTCCACTGTCTCATTCACTGAGCTTTTATTGGGCTCTGGATAATTTATGGCTAGATATGCTGCCTTTTATCTGACCTATTTTTAGCTATTCTTGCTTTTTACATATTTTTTTCCTGCAATCACAACTGGCAATTAAAGTAAAAAGGTTTAAAAAAAAAAAAACCTATCAAGTTCCACCCAGCTTTAACCTTTATTTCTTCTCTTTTATGTGCTGGAGGATGCATTTGTTATTGCCACAGCATTTTGAGGACGGGAGTTTATGATAAAAACACTTCCTCCAGATTTTATGTCTTTCATTTTTTCTTCATTTCGACAACATCCAAAGCATATCCAAAGGTAGAGCCCAAAATCTCTACCTGTGACCCTGCCTGGGTTGCACAGCTGCTCAGCACTCCAGTTTCCCTCTGTAACTGAGATCCAGAACCTTTCAGGGTCTTTTCCTACAGGGATTCAAGTGTCCTCAGTCCTCAACAGCTTCCAAGGAGGTTGCTGATGGACACCCCTGAGGTTTGGACCCCAAAGTTTTCAAAGCTCTTTGGTGCTCTCTGAAAAATAGGGACAGCTTTTACCTGGGGGGGTATTTAAAAAAAAATAAATAATAAAGAATGTTTGTTTTCTGATAATAAAAATAACATTTTGGGTTTATAATTTAATTCTACAATAATAGAACACATATCATACATAATTCTATTTATAACTGAAGTGTTACTATTTACATTTTGGCTATTTTAATGTTTCAAACATTTGAATTATTTATCTGAAACAACTGGAGACATTAAAGAAAGGTTTCAGACCTAAAAGACTGAAGGTGCCCTTGTGCTCCCGAGCCTTTGTTCACTTTTTCCAGTAATAACAGTTGATCTGCCTTTAAAAAAAATCAAACCACTCCAGGTAGCTATTTTTCATGCTGTTTGGGTTAGAAGTAAGGCCCCATGATGGTGTAAATCAGTCCCACTGACTTCAAAGCTATTATTTCCTAAACTTTTTCCACTAAACAATTTGGTCCATGAAATCTCTCCCAGGGGAAGGGCTTGGCCCTTTGCTCCCAGGCTCTGGGGCTCAGGCGCTGCATCTCCATGAGTTCACCTCTGCTCTCCAGGAACAAGCCAGGGTTTTCTTGGGCTGGGATGTCCAGGCAGCAGCTAGCAGGGTTAGTAAATAGAGAGGAGCATGGTGGCATTGCTGTGGCATTGAGGGGGACGGGCTCCACTGATGCCCTGGAGCCTGAGGGCATCACCCGTGCAGAGAAGAGCAGTTTGGCATCAGTTAAGGGTACCATCTAACCACTGCGGTGAGAGACTTGCACACTGTGGCTGGAGATGGACGTTGTCTGGAAACACAAAATTTACGATAGGACAGGGAGATTTTGCTGGCAACCAAGTCATCTGCAAAGACTTGGCAATTTTAGCAGAACTCATCCATGAGAAACTTTCTAGCGTCTTGACTTGACGCAGCTCTAGGCACTCAGAAACATTTTGTTTGGTTCAGGAATTTTAGATTGGTTCCTCACTGTTCCCTTCTTCATCTTTTCTGTTCACTCCCCACTTCTGAAAATTGAGGCAAACCCCCAAATTCTGGAATGTCTCACTTCAGGCCTCCCACATTAACTTGCAAAAAGTTCTGCTATTCTGATGTGTTTCTCCTCTTTTTAAGACAAATGTCATGATGTTGATATTTCCTCCATACAATAATCCCATTTTCTGGACATATTTTTAGACATATTTTGTTCACAACTGTTAGATTACTGCCTTTTTTTTTTCCTTCTGCATTTCTAGTAAATATAAAATTACCTTGTTCTATTTCTAAATGCATACATAGCATGGTGTAACACTATAAATACTGATTGTAATTAACTGCGATATTGATACAAATATCATAGACAAATAGAAGAGTGTTAATTAGAGATAGTGAACATATACAACTTCCAAAGTGTCAAAACCCCATCGTTTGACTATCCCCAAAGTTTTGGTGAGTCATGGCTTGAGCCTGTCAGAGGTGGCTGCCCTGTGCCATGGCTCGATCCCCTTGGATGTGCCAAGTGTCCCATGGGAATTCCTCATTCAGCCCAGCCCTGCGGAGGAAGGTGACGGATGCTGCATTGGTGTTTTGCATTAGAGCTGCCCAGATTCACCAGCCGCATTCCCACACGTAACAATCACGACAGTGCCGCTAATGAGAACCAACGATCATGAGGCAGATTTCCCCTCTCCTCAGCCAACATCAAAAATCATAAGACTGGATTTGGAAAAAACCACAGGGTTTTAAAAACCATGCGTGTTAGTTGTTTTCACAGATGAGTTTCGTTCAAGCAGTTTTCTCCAGTCACGAGGGGGAGAAACTTTTACTTTTTTTTTAAACCTAAGAAGGAAAAAAGTTTTTAAACTGCTGAATAATCACCAGGCTCCAGGAGCTGGGGCTTTTGAGTAGACATTGCAAGAGGGTACGGGTAGGAGGTAAGTTATGTAGGACATATCGTGTGATTAAGCAACCATGCAAGTCTCTAACCACTCTACACATAAAAGATAATAACAAAAAAAAAAATTCCAACATAAACACTCCAATCCCACAACACTAAAATATGAAGACAAAAATATGTGGCAACAGTTTACTCTTGCGTCTGCCTGCTTATTGTGTTTGCCTGATTGTGAGACACACCACGCAGACTATTGTATCAGGCCTGCACGCTCGACCCTCAGGCAAAATCTTGCCTAGCTGGAATACACAGCAAAAACACCATAAATAAATAATGTGCTTTTAAAAAAAAACAAACAATTTAATCCATCTAATACCATCTGATTAGAACAGCTAAATGCTGTATTAGAAAAAGAAAAAGAAAAAAAGAAAAAAAGAAAAAAAGAAAAAGAAAAAGAGAACAAACCAAAACATTTTGTCGCTGGAGGTCGGGGGAGTTACTTTGGAGATCTCATTAGGAGAGAGAAGCTCCCCAGCAGCGGCAGCGATCGCTGCAATCTGCGCTTTGCAGAAAACTCATAGATATATAAAAGGGAATGAAAAAGTGGTGTGCACCTTGGGTCACCAGAAGGGCTCTTTTGGGTTATATGGTGCTTGCCTTTGAGATTATATGGGCTTTTTTAAGATATATGGTGCTTTATTGCTAGGTTATACAGGCTCTTTTAGGATGCTTGCCCGCTAGGTTGTATGGGCTTTTTAAGGATATGGGATGCTTGCCCGCTAGGTTATACGGAGATGCAGGGGCGAGCGGAGCTGCTGCACTCCAGCATCACCCAGGGATGGTGGTACCCAGAACAGTAAAATTAGAGTCGTGGGTGGCACTCCAGGTCCATGCCTCCCACCTGCCCTGAAAGCACATTTTTGGGTGCTCCAGTGGGGAGGGCAGGCTGGGTGCTGGGGTGGGGAAAATGGAGTGGGTTGGGGTTCATGCCACGTGCCAGAGGCAGGCTTACCCCTCGCGTGCAGCCAGGCTGGGAGACTTGTGAGCGGCGTTTTTCCTGGAAATCAGACCAAGTCCGATAACATCAGGGGCAGGAGGAAGGTTAGACTGCGCTCACCACTGTGATAACTGCGTGTGTGCTCTGCAGGGAGATGAGGTCTCCCACCTTGCACCTGTGCCAGCCTCTCTCAGTGGGGTTCACCGCAGCCTATAAATTTACTGGATATTTTATCACTTTTTAATTAACAATACACTTGTATACAATGTACTTGAATACCTACGAAACAGTATAAATAATAAATCCAAACAGCAGCAATTTATCAGCGCAGCAAGATTTAGCTGGATCAGTATTGATCCCTCTTTATAACTACATGTTCTTACAGGCAAAAGATAATAAATTTCTTACTCACGGCGTGGTTAATTACTGCTTAAAATAAATCAATACTAGCTGGCCAAGCAATATAACCCATTAGTTGTGTTTAAAATAAATTAGTCGATGTGATTTTCTCAATACTGATTTGGGGGGGCTATTTACATTTCTAGGTGTTAGTAATTTGTGTCAAAGAGATCTTTGGCACTGATAACAAGCACTTCATTAACTAATTAAGCTTATAAAGCAGCTCAGTGACTGGTGTAGTTCACTGAAAGTTCAGATTTAAGCTGACCAGAAGTGCGATTCTTTTAAAATTTGAAGAGAATTGATCAATTAATAAGGAAAAAAACTCGCTGAAGAAAGCATTTGTTTCAGTTGGGAACTAAGAGGTTTGTTTTGACTTTGAGAGATTTTAAACACTTGTAAAAGATAAAATTGAGGCAATGTTAAAAAACAAGAAACTACTTGTGAATTATTTGGTCTTGATTTTATAATCCTGAAATGAAAACCTCAGACTTTATTGAACATAATTCCTACAGGCTCTTTTTTTTAAATTCTTTTGAGGCAATTCAACAAAAGCTGACACAAATCTGCATGGCATTTCTGGATAGCTGAATTCCCTTTTTTTTTCTAAAAAAAAAAAA
>NW_009596379.1:0-18869 GCF_000690535.1 Cariama cristata
TCATCGGGACACTCAGCATCGGTTTGGTAATACTTTTCTTCTTATTTCCAATAGCAGCAGTATTAGTATTAATATCATCATACTATTTTCCATTATTATTGTTTTATTAAAGTAGTTTTAATTTCCAATCCATCAGCCTCTCTCCCTTTTCTCCTCCCCTTCCCCTTCTGGTAAAGACGGGGTTAACAGAGAACATCTGCCGCCCGCTTTAAGCGCCAGCCCAGCCTTAACCGGTGACAACTGCAGAGAATGAACGATGTTCCCTACATTTACCTCACTTCATGTATATCGTAACACGTTTACTATGTTTTTCCCAAAGGAAAGACCCATCAAGAACATAAGAAGAGGAACTCTTAACATCTCTACAAATAAACCTTTTTTTTTGCATGCTTATTGTGCTCATGAAAAAATATCAGCAATACGATGAGTATTTTCAAGGTGATCTACAAGCACAACTTTTTTCACAATCAACTTCGGGAAGGTTATTTTCCTTTTTCCATTACCGTTATGTAACTGTACGACTATAACCATGATTAGAAATTCACTTTGTCTTTGTTGTATGGGGGATGACGGGAAAGAAACGCTGTACCCTTTAATGAGTCACCCACTGAATTCACAGCTCACCTGCTGGTTTTAATTTATGTGATAATTTAGAAAACAAAACACTTCATCTGTTTTTCATCTACATACCGCATTTCACTTATTTTCATCAAAACATGTACTATGTTTCTTGCATTGGGTACTCTTGTTTGTGAGCAGTTTCTAACCTCCTATCCAAATGTAAATTGGTTATGCAAACAGACTATTTAGAGAGAAGTGAAATGAAATCCTTAAACCCTTTCCAGGTAATACAAAGCAATATGTTTATGATACGTTGTTATTTTTTAAAAGTGAGAACAATACTAAGGTCTACATTATAAATATTAACAATAATTCAATTGTAACAATAATTTCAGTTTCCTAAAAGATACCAATCAATTTCAGCTTAAGAGCAGTGAATCATCAGCATCGTCGTCATCAAGTTATGTTCATTATAGCATTTAAAGTCTTAAGCAAATAGTTTAGAATCTAAACATATGCAAGCGAACTGGAGACAGAAAAAGATGGTATGTATATACAGAAGGCCTGTAAGTTAGTCAAATCAACAGTTCACATGTATAATTCGCCAAACAAATTCACCATGAATAGCTCTTATTCCTAGAATTATTTTGTTTTAATCTTGTATGTCATATAGCCACTTTCTGTAGATTTAATTGGGCACCCTGAGGTTGCCCAAATACATACACAATCTTATTGGAAGAAAATACTACAGCAACCTGACATTCATTAGCTGCTGAGAAGCTACATGGAGCTAAATTGTCTATCCAACTTTATGTGGCGATTCTGGGAACAATTTTCACCATTAGTTTTCAAACTGACTAAAAGAAACCTGTTTTATGTAAATTGGGGAATCCCGCTGAGGTTCCTGACAATTGATAAATGAAATGGAGAGAAAACAACCGGTGCAAATAAAAAGCAATTGGCATGAATTCTGGTCAAATGGAACCAACCTAATGGAGATGGCATTTACTTATAAGGAACTTGCCTTGTAAACTGTAGATTTCTCCAACGCTGTTCTGCCGGGTGATGTGATGCCAATATGCACTACGAGGAAGTGAGATCGACTTGGATAATGTCATTGGTTCAGACAGACTGGTCTGGAGCTAAAAAACAAAGCAAACATAAATGGAAGATCATACATAACCATACACTCAAAACTGTAAATTGAACTGATGTTGTTATGAAAATACTATTTCCTGAATTACCCCGGGTTTTATACCATCATTTCAACTGTGTTATGAGCATCAGCGCTGTGAATGCTCAGGAAAAACCCGCAGAAGTGTATTTGGGTACATAGGTTCATTAGCGCAGGTTAATATTAGGACATAAGAATATGTCCCTATTTATCTACAGGTATTCCTGTTGCTGCCAGGATTTTGTTATTTTCTTCTTTAACTTTACAATAATGACGGATTAGAATATGCCTGAAATCTTAAAATCCTCTACAGTCACATTTCTTTTTGGTCATTTAACCTGCATAGTGGATTGAAGACCCAGAAAGATGCTAAAAGCCAATCTGAGACAAGCAGCAAAGAATTAGCAATGAAGAGTCATCAATCCCTGAATCTTCCATTCTCATCACCCATCACAGGCTACAGCCACAACAGTAAATTTTCCCAGTCCAGGGGACTTCATGTAACTGAAACTGTGAATTGCATCATTAAGTGTCCATGTGTACAAGAGCTACGGCACAGACACCTGACAGGGGGAATGCAAACTTTATCAGAGAGCGCTCTGTCTCCAAAGGACCACAGATGTGAGTGAAAGACAAGACTAGCCTATAGAAAGAAAAATAGGATGGAGGACTGTGCATCCTGATGTCGTCTTTGGATATACCTGTATAACTTAGGCTTTCTCTGTCTACAAGCAAAGAGAATGTATCAGCAATTTTTTTGTATCTCCAGCTTTACAGAATATAAAATGGGATCAGTAATTTGCAGGACCTAACAAATCACGATGATGCTGTGGGGCATGCAATTTCTTCAGGGGATGTCTGGAAGGCTTCAACACTGAAGGATCAATTATGTTGGAAGATTTAGAGTGGAAAACCTCTTAATGTCAGGAGTGGCACGGGGATGGTGAGGGTGGTACTCTCAAAGGGTGTGCCTAGAAACCCACATTTTCAGAGAGTCCAGCTACAGAGCAGAAGATATTCAAGGTCTGGATCATTTACTGCAGGCTAATGATTAACTCCTAGGGATTCCTTGTTCATAGTGATAATGCCAAATTAAAAAAAGCCATTTTTATCTGTACGAACTCATGGTATTCTGTAATAAAAAAACCCACCGACATTTAGAGACAGTATCCACCCGAAGATCTACAATTGTTTCAGTTTTGAGTAGCCATTTTTATCTGTACGAACTCCTGGTATTCTGTAATAAAAAAACCCACCAACATTTAGAGACAGTATCCACCTGAAGATCTACAATTGTTTCAGTTTTGAGTATTAACACACACTGATGTGTGGCAGATATTTTGCTTCAGATCAGTCTATTGTAATTACTTCTGTTACTGTTTTCTTGAGAATTGTCATCCAAATTACTCCCTATCTACAGCTAATGTCTTTTTTTCTCATTTATAGCTAAATATTACATTTCATTTGTCAGTGGTGCAGATCATCACTGGAAGCTATTCGATATGAAGCAAAGAGCTTGCAGAAACATTTCCTCCATTAAAAAAAAATTCAAAATCCTTATCACAGGAATTCTAGTTTTAGGGAGACTTGAGAATTTAAAGCTTATTGATACAGAGAATTTCCTTTGTTGTGGAGACCAGGGCCATAACAAACTCTCTAAGTTACTTTACCATGTTAGTATAGCAAGGGTAACAAGGGTAACTTTGTTGAGTAAGAAAAATAAATAAAATTATATAAATTCAATACACAGATGATTTATTCATAATTTATTTACCCAAAAGGTAAATTATAGTCTTGAGGCAATAGATGAAAATTTTTATTAGTACGCATTCTGAAAAAAATAATTCCAGTAAAGAGAACCACTTTGACTACGGTTCATTATCTCAAAGCTAAATCCAGGGACTGAACTGAAGTGCCTAAAGTTGGATCATTATTCCTGATCTGAGGTGATTAGCTCCTGCCTGATCTGACCAACACTGATGCAGAAGAACTTTATACGCACACATTAAAGCTTTGAAAGAATAAAAAAAAAAATCCGTTCTCATTATAAACTAAGAACTGCTCTACTGCAGAAGATTGCATTGTGAGCATGCACAGTGCTTCGTTTCCTCAGATTCTCTAATTAAAGAGCAACTTCTGATACCGCATTTTGGGCAAGATGTATCGCCACGTGCTAACTGCAATAGGACCAGATGAACTACATTTCTCTGGGTACTCCATAGAGAGAAAACATAATGTCTAGTTTATTAAAGTGTCGTCCTCGGAAAAAAAAAGCCACTTTAAAATACATTGTCAAATTTGTTTTTGAGACTTTAAAATACAAATATACACATACGGATTTGAAGACCTTATAACCTTGTATATCATATAAAGGATGATGATATAATAGCACATTAATTTGTCCATGAAGTTATACTTACTAATCGTTAGATCACTATTAGCTGGAATTGTGCTTTTTATCTTTTTTATCAACATAAACCCCACATTATTGGTTAAATGTGGTTGACAATGACAACCTTACCCCTACAAACTGCTGTCTGTAAAAATATTTCTGTGTTCAAAGAAAATTGGATAATCTACTGACAGAAACCTCCTTTCTCTAGAGACCATCTTGCATGTTAGACTGTGGGTGTTTCAGATAAAAAACTTGAAAGCAAGGTGAAGAAAACAGGCATCTAAACATCTGTATAACCAATTGTTCATATACCATTAAATAGCTTTTCACTATATAAATTATTACAGATTAAACTAGAATTTAATGTACAGAGATTTACTGTTTCATGATCCCTTTTCCCCAACTGTAAATGAACTTCTGGCAGTTAACAATGTTAAAAAAGAAAAACAAAACAATCAATCAATATATAGATCAGGGAAGGTGAACCAGAACTGTTTTCTTGTTAAATAATTTGTCTGAGACTTCTGGTGTTCCAGACCAGGGGAAGAGATCGCTCTGGGTAAGTTCAGAGACTTTATCCTAGATATTCTTCCTTTTTGTCTTTTTACTACGCCTCAGAAAAAAAAACGACTGACTTCTTCTCTACCCTTTTCTGAATCAGTTAACTCAAACAGAGAACATTTCACTATGGAAAATCGAGTAAATAACCTTTTAATTTTCTTATTTTCTTGAAACATGTAGACCATCAGTTTCCTGCACAGACTTATTTCTGTCCTTAATTTAACATAAATGTAACAATTCAAAACATATCTTTAAAAATTTTTTCACTTATCTCCTTAAGCCTATTTACCACTTAGGGAATTAAATCAACATCTCTCCGTATGGATCCCTTCTTTTCTAAGGGGCCAATGTTCAGCTGTCGCTTCCAACACTGGCATGTTTTCCTCAGGAGCTGGTAACAGAGCTTTGGATGCGCCAGCATCAACCGTACAGAAAGGGCCCACAACGGCAGAGCATAGACACAGAGAAGAAATAAACACTTTGATCTCGGAATGAATTTGAGGGGATTCTGCCTCTCTATCCCGCTCTGGTGAGACCCCCCTGCAGTACTGCCTTCAGCTCTGGGGTCCTCAGCACCAGAAGGACATGGACCTGTTGGAGCGAGTCCAGAGGAGGGCACGGAGATGATCCGAGGGCTGGAGCACCTCTGCTGTGAGGACAGGCTGAGAGGGTTGGGGTTGTTCAGCCTGGAGAAGAGAAGGCTCTGGGGAAACCTTAGAGCAGCCTTCCCGTACCTAAAGGGGGCTGATAAGAAAGATGAGGGCAGACATTTTAGCAGGGCCTGTTGTGACAGGACAAGAGGTAATGGTTTTAAACTAAAGGAAGGGAGATTCAGACTAGATGTAAGGAAGAAATTTTTCACAATGAGGGTGGTGAAACACTGGCAGCGGTTGCCCAGAGAGGTGGTCGATGCCCCATCCCTGGACACATTCAAGGCCAGGCTGGACGGGGCTCTGAGCAACCTGATGGAGTTGAAGATGTCCCTGCTCATGGCAGGGGGCTTGGACTGGGTGACCCTTAAAGGTCCCTTCCAACTCAAAGCACTCTCTGATTTCACTGAGAGCTTTTTTGCAGTCTTCCATCTATCAACCAATCTTGAACTAATCTTTGGTATCTAGGTATAGAAATACAGAGGAAAGTAAAAGCAGTATACCAAATTAAACATACATAATATATTAACATAGCATTAAATAAAACATGCATCTGGAATGACTTCGCTACAAATATTTCTCAAATCTGATGAGACTTCAGGAAATGAAAAACATAATCCAGACTTTTTTCTCCCACCTAAGAGGGAGAAAATGATGATGTAATTAGAACTTGGATGAAAAGAAAGGTAGAAATGCATACATCAAAATCACATCAACTCAGGGATTTTCTTGGTGGGAATATAAAAAAAAATCCATCACTGAAGTGTTTTTGTTATCTGACGTGAAATACCTAGCAGTTAGGTTTCCCCTAGTTTCCTCCAGAATCCTTCTTTGATAAGACACCTTTCACATGGTTAACATTACTTTTATTGCCTGTATTCAACTAAAAAATATCCAGAATATTAAGTCATATGAAGCCTTTGTACTGCCAGTGACAACTCCATAATTCTTAAAGGACTGTGTCGTTAAAATAGAAATTAAAAAAAATAATAAATCTATTAATGTGTCACTGTAAGTAGTTTCCCATATTTTTTCATTATTCTTTCATGAGACAAGGCTTAAGGGCTAAACTTTCTTTTAATTCCCATAGGCCATCTCCACTGACTTAAAACAGATTCGTTACTCTAATAACATCAATGTATTAGGGTTCTGAGCTTCGATCCATTTAGCATATTATTCTCTCATTTTCTTTTTGCATTAAAAAAAGTTAAAACACTGAAGGTGACAGAAAACACATTTGGCTTGGGGAGAAGAACTGAACAATATACAGTTCATTCATTTTTAGCCTGCAATAAAGGCAGTTTGTTTTTTACAGATATGCTCTGGAAATAGGTTAGTTTATTACAGATAAAAAACCCCGGCTCATTTCACATTCTCATTAGAGTCTTTAAGCAAATAGCAAGAGAACTAGGTCACAGAAGACTAATGAGAATTGTAGTCTGGAAATATGATTTAAATATCACTACTTAGATTTTTTTTTTCTTTATAACTCTAAAGATGGTTGCTTTTTGTGCTATGTCTTTTAGAGGAAGAGGGGTGAAGAAATATATTTCACTTCTCAAGTGTCTGTTAGCTGACAGTGGAATAGCACAGACACATTTCACTGTAAAAATTACTCCAGTTTAAGCATCACCCAATCTAGAAGGCAGCATCAGCTGAGGTACCAGCTCTGCTATCAGCTGAGTTAGAGAACAAGCTGGAGGGAAGAAGTATTTTTTTAAAAAATGAGTTTTCAGTAATGACCAAGAAAAAGGTGTCATGGTTGCTGTTTTTGCAAAAGCAGTCCCATGTTCAACTTGTGTACTGTGACACACAGACCTGTTCTACAAAACACAGCTCCCATCCAGTACTGTGAAGCAGATTATTCCTTCTTAAGCACAGTGTTGCCCACGTTTCTGTAGAGTTTTATTTGGTTGTACCAAACAATTTTTCCAACTTGTCGTTTTGAATTCTGACCCTTCACTGACACACTTTCATATTGTCTTATAACTGTAAAATCTGGAAGTCTAATAATTAGATTGTGCCTTGACCCAGAGCTTCTATGAAAACACTTAATAAAACTGGATGCAGGACATATTCCTATGAAGGTCCAATGAGAATATTCTTCCCTTTGGTGATGTGTTACCAATAATTATTCTCTGGTTACAATTTCCCCGTAACCCTTTGTTCACGATCGCTTAGCTTGCTTAGAAAATAGTCATGTGTTATTTGGACTGTGTCCACTACTTAAAAGTGCCTACTATGAATATAAACACTTATAAGTACCAGCATACTATTTATTTGCTATGCACTCCTTTACGTTTATTTTTACATTTTTGCTGTTCCTGACAGAATACACAATATTGGCAAAACCCCCACCAATATATGACCTCACAAGTCTTTTAAAAAGACTTATAGAAAACCTAGCTGGGAAAGTAATTCCAGTGATTTCAGCCTTTATAATACATTTCTAGCATTTAGGTTTTCAGTAGCTATTCTAACCTTGTTATGACCTTTTAGACAGTTTCTTAATCAATTACGGAAGAAAAAATCTCAAAACAATAACACCGCTTTGCAGTGCCAAGGTGGATGATGATTATCCTTTGGCGGTTGAATAACATTATGTATGAATAATAAACCAATGGTGAAAGAAAAGCATTCTGAAGGGAGATTCAATGGGACTGATATTTTTTTCCTAATCTCCTTGGCCGCACTATAAAAAGAGAATTGGGACATTTTGCTTCTTTTCTGGCAGAAGTGTGTTGGGTTTTTTTCTTTTTTTTTTCCCCCCTTCCTCTAAAAGCAGCTCATAATAGATCACTTTGTTGTCTGACAGAATGGATTAATGTTGGAGAAAAGTCGCTGGATTTTATAGCGCATTGGGACTGTATTTGTTGAATGTCAGTAAGGTGTGTGTCTTCACCCGAATTCTGTCACAAAATTGTGGTTTTGTTTCTTTCGTGAAAGAAGTTTCCTGTCTATGGAAACTGTACTAATCACTGTGAGGGCAGAAGGTCAGGTTCTTACATCTTTACAAGGTTTGAGCCATTGTATTACACATAGGCAATATATGAAATACTTTATCCACTTTTCATTGAATAAAAACATTCACTAACAACATGGGAGATGATGTTGACATGAAGAGAGATGAAACTATTTCAAACCTTACTATAAAGGAGATCTTAGTGGAAATAAACACTGCTAAATGGTAGGAGTCTCTAACACATAGGACAAGTTACTAGCAGGTTGAGCTAATTTCTTCAATAAATACATATCTTATATATACGATAGAGAATCCAATATTGTACAGACATTATTCGCAGATACTGCTTGTCCTCTCTGTTACTGTGAAATGGGCACTTTTATGAAAGAGAGGTGCTGGACGACACGAAGGATAAGATTTTTCAGATAGACATTTGCTGACCTGCAAATACACAGCATTTGGGGATAAGACTGCGAAGAACTATAAAATAATTTGTCTAAGCAGCATGACCCAGGGCAAAGTCTTCAGGTTTTAAAGGTAAAAAAACTAGGATTTTTGAAGGTGCTTGGTACTAAATCACTTGTTTCAAGGTGTGGCTATTTCCAGATGGGAAATGGGGAGGATCAGAGCAAAAAGCCACCTAAAATTGAAAAGCAAAATCCAAAATAACACTGCTTCCCTACATATTTTATTCAAGTCAAAAACGGAAATGAATCACAGCCCTAGAACAATTCATCATGTTGATTCATGAATGCTTAAAGAGAAGGCGGGTGCCACAGAACGCACTGATACAGAGCAGCTTAAACTCTAGGGTATTAGCTTAACCTTCAAAGACAGGTTCTAGGGGCCATTCATCTCAAGCAGTTCATCACTGAAATGTTCATTTACAGCTTTGTTTCATTTCAAAAACAAGTGAATTACGTTCATCATGATGACTATTTGTTAGCAGGTGATATAAAATACAAGTCAATGATGTGAGGGCTAGGAGGAGTTGACTGAACGAAGGAGTCAATAGTAGCCCGTAGAATACAGGAGATGTTATTTGGTTTGCCAAAACAACACTGTGATTGGGAGAGGTGCCTGAGGGTAGGTGGAAAGCCGGTGACACTGCTATCTTCAAGAAGGTCAAGAAGGAAGACCCAGGGAACTACAGGTCTCACCTTGCTCCCTAGAAGATGGTGGAGCACCCAATCCTGGAAATCCTTTTCAGGCAGATGAAGGATAAGAAGGTCATCAGGAGTAGTCAGGATAGATTCACCAAAAGGAAGACATGCTGGATCAATCTGATACTCTGATGAAGTGACTGGCTTGCTAGACAAGGGGAGATTGTCTACTTTGACTTTAGCAAGGCTTTTGACACTGTTAACTCTAAGATCCTCATGGAATGGGCTGGTTGAGCAGCCCATTTCAGTGAGGTGGACTGAAAACTGGCCGAATGGATGCGCTGAGAGCGTGGTGATCAGTGGTATGAAACCTAGTCGGAGGCCAGTAACTAGCAGTGTGCCCCAGGGGGTCAATACTGGGTCCAATCCTGTTCAACATCTTCATTAATGATTAGAATCATAGAATCATTAGTAAATTTTCTCCTATCTTTGTTCACTCTCTTTTCCAGGTTATTTACGAGTGTATTGGGATAACGCAGATCCCATTTCATCATTTTGAAATTATTTACATTCCCCTGTAGGAATGTGTACTCAGTTTGGGAACATGTGAGCAGGGGATTGAGCCCTCTTTTCAGACTAACACCATAACCATCAGCGTTTCTTCTTGAGAACTAGGTTTAAATGCAAATTTCTATTTTTTATGCTAAATTAAGGTTGAATTCAATAGGAATCAAATAGAAAGAAATTATAAGAAATGAGAGGTAGAATAAAATATTGTAGAGACAATCTTTCATTTTCTTTCAATATTCTAGGATGATATTGGGTGAGTTTTGTTATTTTTTTTTAAGACTACTATTTCCTTGGGATCAATCTAGAAAATTCTTCTCAGAGTTGTACGCATCTTCCCACTGCCCATTGTGAAAGAGCTATTATTTCCTGTGTTCATCAAACGCACTTAAACTCCTGCTTATCATTCTATTGATAGCAACTGATCGATTAGAACGATGGGGCAGAATGTACCCTCAGGAGATACCCTTATGTCACAACACTCGGAGGAGCAGCTGATAGACCAGAGGGCCATGCTGCCATCCACAGGGACCTCGACAAGCTGGGGAAAACGGGTGGACAGGAACCTCATGGAGTTCAACAAGGGGAGATGCAAGGTCCTGCACCTGGGGAGGAACAGCTCCAGGCAATTGTAATGGTATCCCAGGCTGCGTTAGGAGAGCTGTTGCCAGCAGGTCGAGGGAGGTGGTCCTTCCCCTCCACTCTGTACTGGTGAGGCCACACCTGGAGTGCTGGGTCCAGTTCTGGGCTCCCCAGGTCAAGAGAGACATGGACAGAGTGGAGAGAGTCCAGCAAAGCACCACTAAGGTGACAAAGGGCATTTCTCCTACAAGGAAAGGCTGAGAGAGCTGGGACTGGTTAGCCTGGAGAAGAGAAGGTTCAGGGGGATCTTACCAATGTTTGTAAATACCTGCAGGGAGGGTGCAAAGAGGACAGAGCCAGGCTCTTTCCAGTGGTGCCCAGGAACAGGACCAGAGGCCATGGGTACAACCTGACACACAGGAGGTTCCCTCTGAACATCAGCAAACACTTTGTCACTGTGAGGGTGACCCAGCACTGGCACAGGTTGCCCAGAGAGGTTGTCAAGTCTCCATCCTTTGAGATATTCAAAAGCCATCTGAACATGGTCCTGGGCAACCGGCTCCAGGTGGCCCTGTTTGAGCAGGGGGGTTAGACAAGATGACTTCCAGAGGTCGTTTCCATCCTCAACCAGTCTGTGATTCGCATCTCCAAAATCATAGAGGTTTTACTGAAAAGGGAGAGTGTCAGATCTGTCTTCTGAATAACACAGGGATGAGTGCGTTGAGGTGGGAAAGAATGAACATAAATCCATCAGTTGGAGAGGTCAAAGAAAGAAAGTGTCCACAAAGGCTGGTATGCTTCACCAGGAACAAGTATTTTCTGGGGAATTCAGCCTGAGATTTATGGTACTCCAGAAGGTTCTCTTTCATGAGGTTTGTCAAGCCAAAGTTAAAAATAGCGAGGCTTGCCATCAGTGCCAACTTACAAAGTCTTGTCCGCCTTCCTCTGTCTGTTTTTCACTCTCCTTGCTCTGCTGGAGATTCGTCTGCTCTTTGACAAAGCTGCTCGTGTCTGACCTCAACCTGATATGCCTTGCAGAAGATTTCAAAGTACGTGAGTTTTTTCATAGTATTGCTTGCCGAAAGAGATGACATGTCTTAAAGAGGCATTTGGGACACCTGAAGTCCTCAGTATTTTACTTGTGAGTACCAGAAGGACAGCCTCTCTGATTTCATAGAAGTTGCTTTGGCTGGATGTAGAGCTGGTATGGCAAAAGTCATGGCATGAAAAAACGTCGCTCAGTGGAGAACAGACTTCAAAAACTCTCTCTAGCATGTGGCAAGAAAGGCGACGTAAGGATGGAGTCAGAGTGTCCCCAGTTGGGAGAACCTTACCTGAGTAAGTCTGGGGATGAAAAATTGGAATTCTAAGGCTTACCTACGTATTTTGCAAAAAAATGCTAGACTCTGTATTAAGGGCATTCACTGCACAGTTATTTGAGTTTCGTTCTTTCTGATAAAGCAAATGCCTTGGACCTCACAAGCTTTCTTATGAAGTTTTTCTTCTGTTGTCTTAAAATAGATCAGTAGTTTCCAATTACACATATTTGTGGAAATAACATTTCTTTTAGCTACTTCATTTCAGTATGCAGAAATTGCTGGTACCAATGAACTTTAACAAAATGAACTTTAATAAAAATGACAGGAAGACAATTTTCTGAATACTTGCTGAGACAATAATCATCAATAACCTTCCATGAATATCCCTTATTAAACTTATCAGTGCATGACTCTAGTAGTCAGCAACACATACAGTCCTGCTGACCTCTCCTTTCTGACATTTTCAGAAGTTAGTTTTATATGTCATATACATTTCAATTAAAAAGAAAAGAATAGCAAACCCAGAATACATAACAGTTACTATCATGTAGTAAAGTTCTCTTAGATGACTCTTCAATACCTTCCAAAAGAATACATTTCCTTCCTTTTAACTAATTACTTTTAAACATTACAAATGCATCTTGAGTCATACACACTGGGGCTAGTTATACATGTGCAACGCACACGAACGTACATGAATGCAAATTATTAAGTTTTAGCTTTGAAATATACTATCTTTTTGTAGGGGGGCTAAAAAAATATGATTGCGTATACGAACACATAAATAAACATATTAGTTTAATTTAAACGAATTTATTCATATTTCATTTAACATTTACTTTAGTAGCTCCATTGCCTTTAGTGGGCTTTTACAGATTTAAAATCAACTGAGAAGCTGGTATATAAAAATAAAGGGCTATTCTTTTCCACTGTGTGTGCTCACACGCATGGAGGATCACATCATGATCATGTATATAGATAGAGACAGCCAGAGAATTCTTGACATTGCTCAGTTTTAAAATTGCAATAAGCACTCATTCAAAAGCAATGCACACACTTCTAAATAAATATACATAATATATCTTTGGAAATATTTTTCTTGTGCTCTAGAAACGACTCAGAATGAGAGACAAGACTCTCCAAGTCACAGTCCAAATTTCTCCATATAGAAGCCAGTGAAATTTGTGCTTCCTCGCTGATGCTGGTTTACTCATGTAGCAAAACTAGCTGCAAATCAGGAACCCAATTCGGAAAGGGGGAAAGAGAGAAGTGTGTACTGTAAATTGCTGTATCTTTCAACATACTTACATCAGCCTAATAAATCCTACAACTGGCACACTTTCTCCGTTTAATTTCATTTTCAGACAATAACTCGGATGTTTTTTCCCTGCTGGCAAAAGTTGCGTGGTGTAGTAGAGGTTGTAGATGCATGACCACGTGCTGTATAACTCAAGCCTTTTGAAATCCACAGTTGCTATTTAACAGAACCCAGCTTCACGAAACAAAGGAAATAGAATTGTACCTGTTGCCATGGAAATCTGCAACTCTATCACTTTTGTTCTTCATGTAATACAAAATGTATGTAAAGGTGATCACTGAGCAGTATGTGGGAAACATTACAGAAATGTCATAATTTTACAAATGATTTTACAAAATCTCTCAGCTAGTAGCACTTGCAACTTTTACCACTGTGCCCTACAAGGAAACAATTAGGAATAAGTTCTTTCACTTTATAAACAAGAGTCTATGCTGATTTGTCAATGGATTTTGAATCACTGACACGGTAGAGATATTCAACAGCCAGCCACATGAATCCCTATGAATCTTGCCTGGCAGCTACCTTTATGGAAATGGATTCTGACAGCCTGGATGTGATGAGACTGGCAGCTTCTACCCTGAGACAGTCGTAAGTAAGAGAGCGATGTAGGCTTCTACCATAGCATGGAAAATCTTCATTAAGCCCTTGCTGCTGAAAACTGTAGAATTGGAACATGTTAGAAAAAAACTATTCCTGAAGTTTAGATGAGTCCAATACTTTTTAAGATCTTCATCATCAACATGGGCAGTGGGACAGAATCCACCCTTAGCAAGTTTGGGGGTGACATCCAACTAGGGAGAGCAGTCAAAGGGCCAGACGGGAGGGCTTCCGTTGAGAGGGACCTCAGCAAAGCAGAGGAAAGGGCTGACAGCAATCTGGTGAAGTTCAGCAATGACAGAGGTTAGTGCTGCAACTGGGTCAGGGCAACCCAGCGTATGAGTACAGCCCGGGGACTGACTGGCTCGGTTAGAGCTTGGCCAAAAGGACCTAGTGGTCCAGGGGATAACACAAGTGATCAGCGTACATGTGCAGTGACGGAGGTTAACCACATACTGGACCACACTAGCAAAAGCACGGCCAGCGGGTCATGGGAAGTCACACTTCCCCACTATTTGGCATCTGTGAAACCACATCTGGAAGTTCAGCTGTATTCACAGAGGCTTCAGGTGTGGGCCCTGGCACAAGAGAAATGTCACACTGGAGACAGCCTGGCAGAGAACCTCCAAGAAGCAGAGTATGACCAGTGATGCTGGATTAAGTGTCTCATGTTCATTCAGCATGAGAAAGAGAAGGCAGAGAGAAATCTAATTCCAGTTTCTCTCTCTCTTCTCAAAGCTATGTTGCAGAGAAGACTGTTACCAGGGATGCACAGTGAAAGGACAAGAGACAACAGTCACAGGCCGTGGCCAGGGAAATGTGAGACAGACTTCGGGAAAAATTCTTCGCAATGAGAGCAGCCAAGCGCTGGAATGAGCACCCATATTCTACATCCTTGGGGGTATTCAAAACATGACTGGGTATGACCCTGGGTAGCTTGATCTAGTTTTGATGCTATCCCTGATTTGATCAGAAGATTAGGTGAGCTGGCCACCAGCAGTCCCTTCCAAAGCCAATTTTTCTGATCCTATATTCAACAGGTTTGAAAATCTGAGAGCTAACGAGATGTGCTGTGCCAGTGCGTTAACCTGACATTATTTTTCTTACTGTAGTAGCTGCACATATTTGTATAATATAGCTACTGTAGTAAGCGAAACAATGTCAAATCAACCGTATGGGGTCTGTACTGTCTGTAGTACTGTCTCACACTTCTCCTGAACCAGACTCCTGCGCAGCTGATAAATAAAAATGGTTAGCGTGGCTGGCTTTATACGGGATATCAGTAACACAACGACCCAAGGCTGAGAGAAAAAAGGAACGTAAACAACCCCTATCTGGACAGGCTTTGATAAATACGTATCAGAAGACAGCTTGTACTTGGAAAAGTGCCCGTATTTCAGATATAGCTTTTTTAGATACTCAGTATTTGTTGTCTTCAGTCTAAACATAATCAGAAACACTATTATAAATCATTTTCATGTTAAAAAATCTGTCATCTTTAAAAAAAGGAATGGAAGCAGAGAAAAAAAAACAAAATGAAGACAAAGGGTGAACTTCACCTAATTTTTGTCCTATCAACAGGTACCTGATGAGCCAAAGCACAGAAAGCACGGGAGGGATTTACAGAGTAACTTTAGGACTATTACGAGAATTTTTGATCCCCTCTCAGATTATTACTTTATTTATAATTCTCCTATTCTCTGAAAAGCGCTGTGCCCCTCTGTAAATCATTGATAAAGAAGTTTCTTATAAATCAGAGACAAAGCCCTAACTGTTCCCTCGGGTGACATAAAGAACTCCTGAACAGAGTTGCTGAAACCGAGGCAGGCCTTGCTTGGTAGGAGACACAGAATGATGGTTCAAACGACTGATGAAAACCATGTGAAAAATGACTTTTTCAGAAGTTAATTCTTCTGTGAAGAAGTAATTGACTATGATTCAGGGTTTGTTTTGTTGCTTTGTTGCTATGCTATTCCTAGCGTACAGCTGATTACTCTATGACCTTGGGCAATTCATACGCAGCTGAACTTGGCCTTAATCTTCCCGTGCCTCATTTTACTCATTAGTATAATTATTATAATCATACCTGTCTCCTGAGAGCATCGGGTGGCTTCATCAGCTATTATTTTTGCTAATAATAATAGGAGCTCTATAGACTACTTTAGTTTATTTCACAAGAAACAGTTTTCTCAAAATAGCAGACATGAGATTAATAATAAATTAAGCCCACTGGAGAACTGGCTTGAGAATTATTTTTCTAGTAATACTTAAGTCAACATCACCTGCTCCACTGTTAAGAGACTTTGATGACATAAACCTACCAGCACAGTTATACAAGCGACTTGTTTTAAAGGTACACAATGACAAAGAAAACCTCCCTTCCATATTAAATGCTTCGCAGAGTTTAGTGAAGAGGAGGGCTGGGAATAGCCAAACAGGGCTCAGTCAGGCATGCAGCGACTACCGTATAATTACAGCAACCATTCCTAATTTATCACTCATATCACCCACGGCTTTTAGCATATAAGACCGCTAATCAATTTTGTTCAGGGAAAGTTCTTTGGCTCTTCACTTTCTGCATTTTCTGGAAGCAAATATGAATTTCAACTTGACAGTGCCTCTCCAACTGCTTCGATAGCTCTGTAAAACATGCAATATTTTGCAAAGTACAAAAACAGCAAAAGAAAAAAGATTTATAAATGTGCTTATGTCACCAGCCTTCAAATCCACTTACATTCAAAGGCAGCTTTGTGAAGTCAAAATAAATGATACCTGACTTCTAAGAAATACGTAAATAGCTCTTTAAGAAGTTCCTAGAAATGTATATAGGTGGCTACATGGATTTTTAAAGCGCCTACGTGCTAAATTCTCAGGAGGGTTTGCATCTTCAGATACCTTATTATGCAAACATCTTTGCCCTGTTGCATTTAAACAAACTAAGCAGATCCTAGCTGCTTAAACTGAAATGTTCACGGTACAGCATAGCTGCACGCAAACATATAAATGAGGCGAACAGAACAGGGAAAACAGCGTTCATAGGATTCAGGTATGCAACTCTAGGATGGAGTCATAGGACGGAGCAGGCTCCTTGCAGACAAGAAATCGTATTGTCTCAGTTACGAGACACCTCTGTGAAGTTTTCATTACAAATTTTTGGTTCAGCTCCTACTTTATATTCAGAGGAAGGCAGATTTCAATCTGAGTCTTAGGTAGCATGATAGACAGAAAGCTAGAACACTGTAACATTATACAAAATGTTCCCGAAATTTTTCAGGAGGAAAGAATCAGAGTAATTTCTAGGTTGGGATGCATATCGATGTGGTGAGGTAGTTGGGTTTTAGTCCCTAGGAGAAATTTAGAGCAGCTTTTTGCATTCAAGATCATCCAGCCCAATGGCTGCGGCCAAGAGAGTTCAAAATGGTGTCAGGCAAGGGAAGAACTGAATTTCTCCCACCATGCTCTGAACCACAGCCCTCATGACTACTACCGCTTCAAAAACAATCAAAACTCCAGCGCAACTTTAGTTTTCAAATGGCCAAACGGCATTCAAATTACATCACCAACTACCAAAACATCCGATACGCTCTCGTGCAAGGATTCGCCCGCTCCGCTCTCCCACCTACCCACGCCACTCACCTACGGTCCCACAAACCTCGCTGTTCTCTGCAGTCCTTCTGACACGACAACTAGCTCTGTGACCCCCCCAACTCCATCACTTTGTACGAGGAGCTGCACAAACCCTTCTCTACCATAGCAAAGACTTGCCTTACGCTGCGGTTTCATTCAAACATCCAGCGACACCAACCATCGGCGGCATCGCCTGGAGAAGTCGGGCTTTACGCTTCATCCTCTGGCTGCCTGCGAGGTGCCGTATAACGATACGATAGACCCCTGTGGCTGATAGAGGTAGAGGGGGTAAAAAAGGGGGTCGACTCGGTAAGAAAGGAACAGGTGGGGATTCTAGTGGCCGTGGAAGCTTTGAGTTCATGGTGCATTGAAGTATTTTCTTTTAGGAAGTGGACGGCACCTGCTGCATGGTTTTTGAATGCTGCTGCAGTGTTTGAATGTCTGTTATTGGATACGACTAAAAGTCCCTGAAAAAATGCCAATGAACTACATTCAAGAAAATATTTTCGTTCAAATAAGATTAAAAAATAAAACAGCTCCAGTTAGAGTAATCATTAACTGCCACCCAGTCTGAATATTCACAAAGCTCATACTTCTGAAATGGTGAATATCAGAAATAGCCTTGCGATGCAACTTTTGCATTTACTTCATCCGATGCACCTTTAGGATTTACTTCATCCAAGTACACACAGTTTTCTGAGCCCCAGGACTAACAAAGAGCCTGGTAAAATTCTTAAAAAATTCTCACAGAAAAATCAGAGTCAGGAAAAATATCATTATGTGCTTAATGAACCAAGAACGCTATGGGAAATTACTGATACCTGTGGGAACCGGGTTTACAAAACTCAAACCTAAAAGTACACAGATTCTGACTTGGGGAGGGGGTAAGAACTCAGTATTCTTGGTTTTGTTGTTAATCTTGGCAATATTTACAGATCATTGTGATTTGCCAGTGGATAGACAGATCCTTCAGTGGAACACTCCCCATTTTCTATCATCAGCTTCCACTGCAAAGAAGGGTGGGCTTTACTTCCCTAGAAGTCCTCTCCTGCCGAAAGTGCTGCAAGGCCATTTCAGTTTTAACCTGTAACTTTCAAAGATACTGTCCCTCCCGACATCCTTCTGGAGAAGGTGTCCAACTGTGGGATGTGCTGGTTCACGGTGCGCTGGGTGAAGAACTGGCTGACGGGCAGAGCTCAAAGGGTTGTAGTGAATGGGGCTACGTCTGGCTGGCGACCAGTCATCTGTGGCATTCCTCAGGGCTCAATTCTAGGGCCAGTCCTGTTCAATAGATTTATCAAAGAGCTGGATGTAGCGGTTGAATGCACCATTAGCAAGTTTGCTGATGATACCGAACTGGGAGGTGCTGTTGACTCTCTTGAGGGACAAGAGGCCTTGCAAAGGGATCTGGACAGATTGGGGCATTGGGCAATGATTAATGGGAAGAAATTTA